>NC_142010.1:261946669-262171669 GCF_049901735.1 Notechis scutatus | reverse complement strand
ACGTTGGTACACTTATGCACACCCCCTACAGACCTCTTAGGAAAGGGGTGAGGTCAATAGTAGACAGTCTAAGGTTAAAGTTTCCGGGGTTTGGGGAAGAAATGACAAAATCAGGTAGAATATTCCAGACATTGATCACTCTATTGCTGAAGTCGTATTTCCTGCAATCAAGTTTGGTGCGGTTTACCTTGAGTTTGTATCTATTGTTTGCTCTTGTGTTGTTATGGTTGAAGCTGAAGTATTCATTGACAGGTAGGACATTGCAACGTATGATTTTATATACCATACTTAGATCAGACCGAAGACTGTGTAATTCAAGGTTTTCTAGGCCTAGAATTTCAAGTCTGGTGGCATAAGGTATTCTACAATGAGTAGAGGAGTGGAGAACACTTCTTGTGAAATATTTCTGGACTTTCTCAACTGTGCTAATATCAGATACGTAATGGGGGTTCCAGGCTGATGAGCTGTATTTGAGTATTGGTCTAGCAAATGTTTTGTATGCTCTAGTTAGCAGTGTGATATTACCAGAGAAAAAGCTACGTAGGATTAGGTTAACAACTCTTAATGCCTTTTTGGCTATGTAGTTACAGTGGGCTCTAGCACCTAGATCATTAGAGATGAGTATTTCAAGGTCCTTTACAGAGCTTGGATCATCAACAAGGTCTTGACTATTCAGCCTGTGTTTTATTTTCTGAATTTTTTTGCCAATATGTAAGACAGAGCATTTATTTCTTGAGATTTGAAGTTGCCATTTGTTTGACCATTCTGATACATAGTCAACTTCTGGAGGCAAGTTGCTCCACTGATTAATTGTTCTCGCTGGAAGTTTCTCCTTAATTCTAGGTTGCTTCTCTCCTTGATACATTTTCCTCCATTGTTTCTTGCCTTGCCTTCAAATGCTTTGGAGAATAGCTCGACTCCCTCTTCTTGGTGGCAGTTGGAACACTGTTATCATGTCTCCCCTAGTCCTTCTTTGTATTAGACACATTCCCTCTGTCTCTCTGTGTCACTTTCTCTCTGCCTCTGATTCTCTCTCTCCCTTTCTCTCTTTGAGCCTGCAAACTCTGCTTGCTTTTCATAAATCCTTTATCCTTCCTTTTTATATTACTTCTGTCACTTCTATCTGGAGCATAAGATGCATTGATTTCTGAAGTCTACCCATTCTTTCCACAGTTGTGTTATCCGAAGGAGCGAGCCTATTTTATTTGAAAGATTTGTGGCGCTTGTTTCAGTTTGATTTTTTTAAATCTTTGCGAGTCCTGTGCATACATCTGGGTGCTGAGGGAATGAAATTGGAAATTATTGAGTGACTCAATATGTCTGTATTTCAATAGAAACTGATTGTACTCTATTTGTTCCTTGATTAATATCCGGATCAGAAAGTTATCTACCAGCTTTTGCACTGTAATTTATATCCAGAGTATTTTTTTTGACAAAATTATTATCTTTATCATCAGTCTCAAAGAAATGTTATTTAGATATAGGTGTGTAGAGAAAAAGTAACAGCAGAGAAACATATATTAGCAAGTACAAGTTGTCTTATGACTGTACTTACGACATATTATTTGGTGACTGTTCAGAGTTACAATGGCACTGAAAAAAATGACCGTTTTTCACACTTACAACCAGGGGTGGGATTCTGCCAGTTTGAACCAGTTTGGGCAAACCCCTAGCTCCAAAGATCAGCTGGGAGCAAACCAGTTTAATCCAACGATCTTGCCCACTTACCTCTGCGCTGTACTGACCCTTATCGTCCCAGCTGATGAGCGTGGAAGAGAGCCACTCCTTAGCTGTGTTACTCCCCCAAAGTAACATAGAAGGTAAAGATTTTTGTATTGCTATTTACACACGTGCAGCATGTGTCAGGTGTACGCGAAGCACGCGATCACCAAACCGGTTGATATACCAGCAGCATACCAGCCCTGCTTACAACTGTTACAGTAGTCCCTTCCAACTCTACTCTTCAATGTTCTATGGATTAACAGAGAGTGACTGCCAAAAATTACCATCTGGCTTCATGCCTAAGGAAGAACAAGAACTACGAGCCTGCTAATTTTTAGCATAGTGCCTTCAACTACCACACCGAGCTGGTTGTTAGAGATCCCTACCTGTATTGTATTAACTTGGTGTGAGCTGAGTGCTGATCAGAGGTGGTATTCAGCAAGTTTGGACCGCTTCTGGAGAACCGGTAGCGGAAATTTTGAGTAGTTTGGAGAACCGGCAAATACCACTTCTGACTGGCCCTGCCAACCCCATCTATTCTCTGGCCCCCAAGTCCCAGCTGATCTGCTGGGTCACCTTTAGTTACCCTGCATGGGAGAATAGAGCTGGAAAGCAGGTTAATGGGGTGGGGAAGGAATGGGGTTTTGCAGTAACCTTCCCCCAGGAGTGCGGAGGGAATGGAGATTTTACAGTATCCTTCCCCTGCAACACCCACCAAGCCACACCCACAGAACCAGAAGTAACTAAAACTGAATCCCACCACTGCCTACCAGTCAATGAACCAAACCTTTTTCTTTTCAACTATTGTTATTTCAGGTGTGTTGTGGGCCAAGTCAGTCTGTTTTTATTATTATTATTATTATTATTATTATTATTATTATTATTATTATTATTATTATTATTATTATTATTATTATTATTATTTTGTTGTTAACAAAAAATGACAGTGTACACAGCAAACGAGATAACTATGCTGGGTTTCGTATCACAAATCACTAGTCAAACACTTCCCAAGCGTTTAGGACTGCGTGATGCATTGACGGATTATGCGAGCAGATCCCAGTAAGGTGGCCTTCTGCAGCTGACCAATGGTGATCTTGTCAGCGCCAATTGTTCTTAAGTGCTTGCCTAGGTCTTTAGGCACAGCACCCAGTGTGCCGAGTACCACTGGAACCACCAGCACTGGTTTATGCCAGAGTCCGATTCTCAAGTCTTGATATCTGGTGATTTTTTCAAGTTGTTTCTCGTCGATTCTGCTGTCACCAGGTATTGCAATGTCGATGATCCACACTTTTTCCTTCTTCACAATTGCGATATCCAGGGAATTGTGTTCCAAAACTTTGTCAGTCTATATTTGGAAGTACCATAGTAGTTTTGCACGCTCATTTTCATATTATTAGTATAAGTATTATTACCTTTGTTGTCAGAGTACAACATGTGTACAGTGAGATTGGCTGAGCCTCCCTTCATGCACCCCTTCCCCACAACATAACTCACAGTGAGGACAGAAGTCCCTAACCCAGTCCCAATCTTATTACACTATATGACCTTGTTGCACAATGCGCCAGCCACGCAAGTCTATCATACTGTGAGGCTGGCTATGCTTCTATATCTCCTACCCGATGGTAGGAGAGTGAAGAAGTGTTGACCGGGATGTGAGTCGTCCCTGAGAATTTGCTTCTCTCCTTGATTAGTTTCCACCCATTGCTTCTTGCTCTGCCTTCAAGTGCTTTTGAGAATAGATTGACTCCCTCTTCTTTGTGGGAGCCCCTTGGAAATATGAACTTCTCAGGAGAAAAATATAATCACTGATTTGTACTCATGTCCATCCCATTCATTCTTCCCTAGGGTCTTCCTATTTACAATTTTAGCAATCCTATCTCCTATGTTCTTTCCTACTGATAAAAAAATTGCTACTTACAATACCATATCAATCTCTATCTCTGTCCCTATCTCCATCTCTACATATCTATGAATTTCTATTTGTATCTCTCTCTATTTTCTCTTTCACTCTTCCCTTTATGTATCCCTCTATCTTTGTCTGCCTGCCAATATATTTATCTGTCTGTCTGTCTGTCTATCATCTCCATCTCCATCATCTCTATCAACTGTCTCTATGTATCTCTCTCTACCTCTATCTATGTATCTATATATCAATCTTCATCACCTCTGTCTCTTCTTTCTTTCTTTCTTTCTTTCTTTCCTCCCTCCTTTCTCTGTCTCCCCCCTCTCCTCCCTCCCTCTTTCTTTCTTTCTTTCTTTCTGTCTGTCTGTCTGTCTTTCTTTCTTTCTTTCTTTCTTTCTTTCTTTCTTTCTTTTTCTTTCCTCCCTCCTTTCTCTGTCTCCCCCCCTCTCCTCCCTCCCTCTTTCTTTCTTTCTTTCTTTCTTTCTTTCTTTCTTTCTTTCTTTCTTTCTTTCTTTCTTTCTTTCTTTCTTTCTTTCTTTCTTTCTTTCCTTCCTTCCTTCCTTCCTTCCTTTCTTCCTTCCTTCCTTTCTGTCTTTCTTTTTTCTTCTGTCTATCTATTTGTCTATTTATCCATACTCTCCCTCTCCCTCTCTCTCCTCCCTCCTCTCTCTCTCTCTCTCTCTCTCTCTCTCTCTCTCTCTCTCACACACACACACACACACACACACACACAGCTCTCTCTATCATCTCTGTCTATCTCTCTCTATATATATGCATGCATGTACATCATTAGCATCTCTCCCACAAAACCTAGGGACGTGCTGAAAATAGCCCAGGCAATGATTGGCAGTAGTGATAAACACTGATTTTATTGAGAATTTTTTTTTGGCATGACATTTATTGGTAAACCTCTCCAAAATAATCCCCTTCAAACCTGCCAGATGTGTTTTGAAGTGAGGTGCTCCTGTCACGCATGGCCAGCAAAATAATGAGTGATGCCTGCTGCCAATCAGAGTGAAGGAAACCCACTCCTTGCTGTCATTTTAAGCTATGGCTGAATGGTCACTTTTTTAAACAATCTGCAGGAGGGGCCAGATTGCTTTATGCTTTAATGCTAAGAGGCTATCACATGTCATTCAACACAAATATATATATATATATATTTCTGATACTGCTTCCAACTAAAGTTCCATCAGGCATAAGAGACCTGGGAAGAGGAACAGACCTCCATTGCCTACTCTTCTTCATACTTATTCATGAGAATAGAAAAGAGGCGCAATGGCTCAGTGGTTAAATGATGCTGGAGATGGTCTCAGCTCCAGAGGTTCAAGTCCTAGCACGGTGTGTTGGGGTAAACTCTGGTCACTCATCTTAGCTTCCATCCACCTAACAGTTTGAAAACATGTTCTATGCAGGGAGATAAAAGAGGTGTCACTTTGACGGGGAGACGAGTTGGTGCTCCATACAGGCGGTCAGATTTCAGCCCTCTGAACCTTCCCTGTTGCATCGTCCATTAGCCAGGTGGCTCCGGGGAGAGATGGGGCCTTGGATGACATTGCAGGAATGGCCACTTTCCTTTTTTTTTTTTTTTCTGGTGTGAAGCCAGCTTGCCCTTTACATCATTTTTTCTGTACTTTCTGAAAGACATAAATATCACTGCCTCTATTTTCAGGAGTGTACCTCACTATTCTTTTGGTGGCACCTTGCCAATTTTTCTTTTCTTTTTACAACCCTGTAGTTCCTTAATTCAGGATAGATTCAGGACGACTGGATGGAGCTGAGCATTTGCTACCCAGATGCCCTTCCTGACATCTACATGGAGTTCACAGTAGAAACTTTGCTCCCTAAGAGAGAAACTTATGTTGCTATTTAGGTTGAACTCTCAACCTTTCAAGTGGGAGTTGTGCATCTTCACCACTAGGCTACTCGAACTCAGAACTGATTTGAACATGATTAACATTCACGCTCTTACTGCATAACTTACGGCATAAATTCTAGCGGTTCTGTAGGTTATTCTGAGTACATTCTACAAGGGCAGAAGCTTATAATCGACGTCTGTACACCATTCCTTATTTTGTAGCAGAAACATGTGTTCATTTCCTTACAGAACTAGGAAAAAAAATGTTTATTAAACCTTGTTGTATTCAGTTTTTTTCCCTGTTGTAAATGTTCACGTTTGAACAAAACAGTGCCTTATTAGCCGTAGACTAATCTGCAGTAACCAGATTTCTTTATGAAAAGATTATTATTATTATTATAATTATTGTACACAAAAATGACAGTATTCAGAGCAGACAAGATAACCATGTTGGGTTTCGTATCACAAATCACTAGTCAAACACTTCCCAAGCGTTTAGGACTGCATGAAGTATCGGAGGATTATGCGAGCAGATCCCAGTAAGGTGGCCTTCTGCAGCTGACCAATGGTGATCTTGTCAGCGCCAATTGTTTTTAAGTGCTTGCCTAGGTCTTTTGGCACAGCAACCAGTGTGCCAAGTACCACTGGAACCACCTGAACTGGTTTATGCCAGAGTCTCTGCAGTTCGATTTTCCTAATATCTGGTGACTTTTTCAAGTTGTTTCTTGTTGATTCTGTTGTCACCAGGTATGGCAACGTTGACACTTTTTTCTTCCACAATCGTGATATCCAGGGTATTGTGTTCCAAATTATTGGAAGCTGAACAACCTCAGAAGTGGCAGAAATATACCATGTCAGAGAACCGCATCATCATCATTATTATTATTATTATTATTATTATTATTATTATTATTATTATTATTATTATTATTATTATTGCATTGTTGGAACCGTTTTGACAGTTCACATGGTTCACTTTTGCATGATCGCTTTGGCTAGTCTGTTAATGTGCAAGTTGCCAATACAAATATGGGCAGTGTGTTTGTTAAAAGAAGGTGTGTATATAGTGTGTGTGTGTGAGAGAGAGAGACAGAGAGAGAGACAGAGAGACAGAGAGAGAGACAGAGACAGACACAGAGACAGACACAGAGACAGAGAGACAGAGAGAGAACATTGATTTATCATCAAGGAAACAAAAACTGTTGTTGTAACTTCTTGCTTTCACTTTGCACCCTTCCAGTGATTTCTTTTCTTAAATTGCTGAGCAGAATCAGAAGGAGTAGACAAGCATTAAATTAAAATTAACCTCTTACTGATTTTTCCCAGCGGGCAAAAAAGGGTTTTTTAAACCAATATTTAGAGCAGTAACATATTTGCATACATTTCTGGTCCCCCAAAGAATTGTCAACCTCTAATCCTGTCAGAGTAAGTACAGGTTGATTTTGACTTACAGCAGTTTATTTAGTAACCATTCGAATTTACAATAACAACTGAAAAAGTGGCTTACGACTCCTTTTTCACACTTAACGACTGTAGCAGTAGCCCCATGGTTATGTGATCAAAATTCAGATGCTTGGCAGTGGACTCGTAGTTGTGATAGTTGCAGTGTCCCAGGGTCCCATTTTGCACCCAGCAAAATCAGTGGGGAAGCCAGATTCACTTAACAACCACATTACTAATTTAATAACTTCAAGGATTCACTTAAAAACTGGGGCAAGACACTTCATAAAAACTCAGGAAAAACTCACTGAACGAAAGTCTCACTTAGCAACAGAAATTTGGGGGTCAATTGTGTAGGGAGATTCTGGGTTTCAGTTTTTGGTCATAAGTCAAGGACTACCTATGGCACTGTACAGCACTCTTGGGGCAGTTTACAATGTAGTTGTGATGAATGGCACGTGGCACAAAAGCAACAAAGTCACAAAAGTAGTAAAGTCCCTTTAATACCCCCAACTTGGCCCCCAATGTCCGGTTATCATCTGCTGGAGAAAAAATTCTCCCAAAAACAGTTTTCAAAAGGAAGAAATTCCTTCCAAACTCAAAGTAGATACTAATTATAAATAAAAACCAACACAAACCACATTGCAGCAATTAACAAGACAGGGCAGGATAAGGGATTGAAGATGTCAAAAGATAACGAACCACACACAGTTGGGAGGACACCAGAACTCAGATAAGACTTGACAAACCCAAATAATTTCATGCTTTGCTTCCAGCAACTTTACCGTGCGCAGTCTGCCCTTTTAAACAGTCTTCCCAGCTGCAGCCAATGAAGGGGATCAGGGCCCTTTTCTCCCCCGTGAACCACGCAACTCATGTTGCTCCCTTATCCGTTCTTCCCTGCATGCTCTAGGATGAAGAGGGGGTGGGCCTGGGTCTTCCTCTGAATGCCCAGCCAGACTGTGACCTTCCCCAGTTTCCTCCACAGCCACCGGAGCCACACTCCCACTCTCTGTCAGCTGTTCCATCTCTCCCTCGGAATCAGATTCCAACAGGGGCATGAAAGTAGTAGCATTATTTTCATATTGCCACCAACAATCTGGGTCCTCATTTGACCAACATTTGAAGGATGGAAGGCTGAGCTGATTTTGAGCCTTCCAGGATCAAACTACAGACTTTGAGCAGAGTTTGCCATCAATATTGCACTTTAACCACTGTACCACCAGGGCTCAAATTTTATTTATTTGTTTGTTTGTTTGTTTAGTTCATGGCATTGATGCATGAAATGCATGGACTCTACCCTGTTATTACAGAATAGTAGTTAGGCTGCCTAATGTTGCTAGTTCGTTCGATTCATGCTTGCATGCTACCCAGGGTGCACCACCAGGGGTGAACTAGATATGCACCTAAAGCATCTAATAGCATTTCTGCGAGAAATGCTTATCTGACACTCTTGTTTTTCTCCAATGGTTTTCACCTTGCATTCAAGCTGGTCAGGTGCCAGTTAGTTTCTTGCCTCCACTATTAATCCCACCGCAGTGGTAACAAATTTATAGCAAATCACACTTAACTTACATACCACTTCACAGTGCTTTGCATCTCTCTCTAGGCAGTTTGCAAAGTCCAACAGTCTGGGTTCTCATTTTACTGACTTTGGAAGGAAGGAAAGCTGAGTCAACCTTGATCCAGTGACAATTGAATTGCTGACAGACGGTAGAATTTAGCCTGCAATACTGCATTCTAACCACTGTGTCACCATGGCGCCTCCTTTATCGATTTGCATTTTGTGTGCTTTCGAACTGCTAGTTTGGCAGAAACTGAGGGCAGTGATGGGAGTTTATTCCATCATGTGGTCCTATCCTATCCTATCCTATCCTATCCTATCTTATCCTATCCTGTCATCCTATCCTATCATCCTATCCTACTCTGTCTTATCCTATCCTATCACCTTATCCCGTTCTATTCCATCCTATCCTACACTACCCTACTCTATCCTATACTATCATCTTATCCCACCCTATCCTATCCTATTCTACCCTACCCTACCCTATCCTATCCTATCCTATCCTATCCTATCCTGTCATCCTATCCTATCATCCTATCCTACTCTGTCTTATTGTATCCTATCCTATCCTATCATCTTATCTGTCCTATTCCATCCTATCCTACACTACCCTACTCTATCCTATACTATCATCTTATCCCACCCTATCCTATCCTATTCTACCCTACCCTATCCTATCCTATCCTACCTTCCTATCCTATCCTATCCTATCCTATCCTGTCATCCTATCCTATCATCCTATCCTACTCTGTCTTATCCTATCCTATCACCTTATCCTGTTCTATTCCATCCTATCCTACACTACCCTACTCTATCCTATACTATCATCTTATCCCACCCTATCCTATCCTATTCTACCCTACCCTATCCTATCATCCTATCCTATCCTATCAACTTATTCTACCCTACCCCATCATATCATATCATATCATCCTATCATCTTATTCTACCCTACAGTACCCTACCTACCCTGTCCTATCCTATCACCCTATCCTGTCCTATGTTATTACATCCCATACCATTCTAGCCTAGCCTAGCCTATCTTATCCAGTTCACAGCCAGCATAATATAGTGCTGGAAATGTCAGACTATATCAAGGAAGATGTAAATTCCAATTGTATCTTACCCATGGAAGACTTTCTGGTTGACTTTTGGTCAGTCACTTTCTCAACCAAGTCTACCTCAAAAGTTTGCTTTTATGCCGACAAATTACAGGATTGAGCTAAAATAGATGGATGATGAAAAAAAAAAATCAATGATAAGCAACATATAGGTTAAATGCTTACATTCACATAAATTGTATATATTTGTAAATAATGCACAAAATAGTAGTATAAGTTGAATGCCACAAACTGTTAATATTTACACTTTTTTTGTTTTTAAAGTTATAAAAGATTAATAAAGTTTATGTTAAAAAAAAATAAAGGAAGATCCCCACGGAAGACAATCTGAGTTCTTAAAAGTAAGGCTGGCTATGAATCGAACTGATACAGTAAATAGAAGATTCCGCTTTTATTTAGAGAGGTCCTTTGATCTCTTTATTTCTTTAAGAGCTGTGGTGGCACAGTGGTTAGAATGCAGTACTGCAGGATTAGCTCACTGTTCACTCCAGGAGTTCAATCCTTAGCGGCTCGAGGTTGACTCAGCCTTCCATCCTTCCAAGATGGGTAAAATGAGGACCCAGATTGTTGTGGGGGCAATAGGTTGACTCTGTAAACTGCTTAGAGAGGGCTGTAAGGTGCCATGGTATATAAGTCTAAATGCCATTGCTATTATTCTTTTCAGGTTAGCCAACACGTGTACAGAACTGTCCTATTCATTGGACTGAAATTGATTGATTGATTTTTGTGCGTGAGAAGATTATTTATTGATCCATTTATTTTAAAACACAATGCATGACATAAATAACTACATTAAGGAAGAAGAAGAAAATGAGGAAGGGCAGTGGCTGGAAAATAAAACTTCAGCAAATAAGCAGAATTTACAACTGTCATAAAGTTTAGAAGTCATCGTTTCATTATTTCCTAACTGGATATATTAAAAGGAAATAATGGCCTCCTCTTGAAAACTAACTGCAAATCACTACCCAATTCTTCAACTGTAATATTTATATTGATGCCTTTGTTATGTATCATGATGTCTGTGTGTGTGCGTGTGACTTTATAAAAAAGAAAATAAGGAAATATTTTTTAAAAATCAGTAAAAACAAGATTAAGTTCTAAATTCCCTTCATTTGTGCCCACCAGCTGATCATATTATTATTTTTTCCTAAATATTAAAATTGCTTCTGGTTACTAGTTTTACTTCACATATTCAACCACTTAAATACATTATCTAAGTTCACCTAGTTGTGAGACAGGAAATCCATTCTTGCTTAAATTGAATGTATTGCAATTCAAACCCAAATTTTGCATAGACAACATGCAAAACATTTCTCTTCCTCTTCCTCTTCCTCTTCCTCTTCCCCTTCCTCTTCCCCTTCCCCTTCCTCTTCCAAGTCAGCTTCTATATTGGTGGCAAAGTGAGATTTTAACAGAATGAGAAAAAATAACAGAATCACAGAGCTGGGAGGACCTTGGAGTTGTTCTAGTCCAATCCCCTGCTCAAGTAGGAGCCCTTTACCATCTCAGACAAGCGGCTTGCCAACCTCTTCTTACAAACTTCCAGGGTTGGAATGCCCACAACTTCTGGAGGCAAGCTGTTCCACTGGTTAATTATTCTCACTGTCAGGAAGTTTCTCCTTAATTCTAGGTTGCTTCTCTCCTCGATTCGTTTGCATCCATTGCTTCTTCTTCATCTGCCTTCAGGTACTTTGGAAAATAGCTTGACACTCACCCCTCTTCTTTGTGGCATCTCCTCAAATATTGGAAGACTGCTATCCTGTCTCCCCTAATCCTTATTTTCACTAGACTAGACAAATCCAGTTCCTACAACCGTTCTTCGTGTTTTAGCTTCCAGTCCACGAATCATCTTTGTTGCTCTTTTCTGTACTCTTTCCAGAGTCTCAACATCTTTTAGGACAACATCTGGTTGGTAAATGGCTTGCTGACAAATTAATAATAGATAAACAGTTTCCAGCATATTTAGCTTTACTATAGATGTTTTCCAGGAGCAGCCTTTCTTTAGAACTGCATATATCTCGCTCAAGACAGCTACATTATGGAGCCAAAGAAACTACATCTAAATTCATGAGGTGATAAAATGTAACTAGCTCAAGGCTTATACACACACACACATATTCACACTATCACACCCCCTTGATTTACAAATGTTCCATCGCCTCCCCAATGGCCCCTGAATTACTGGCATTTCTTGAAATTATGACACAATAAAACATACTTTAAAAGACAAACCCATCACTTGCTTCATCTTTAAAAAAATGACTTGGAAATTTTTTAAGAAGGTAATTGATGGAGACTTGAATTCATAGGCCATCAAAGACTTAAAGTCTTTTAAAAAGTAAAGTTCTGCAGTTAGGCAAGAAAAACCAAATGCACACGTATAGTATATGTGGTTCCTGGCTCAATAGTAGTAACTGTGAGAGGGATCTTGGAGTGGACAATCACTTAAATATGAGTCAGCAGTGTGCTGCAGCTGCCAAAAAAGCCAACACAGTCCTAGGTTGCATTAACAGAAGGAAACAATCAAGTTCATGTGAAGTGTTAATACCACTTTATAATGCCTTGGTAAGGCCACACTTGGAATACTGCATCCAGTTTTGGTCATCACGATATAAAAAAAGATGCTGAGACTCTAGAAAGAGTGCAGAGAAGAGGAACAAAAATTATGTGAGGACTGGATGCTAAAACGTATAAATAATGGTTGCTGGAATTAGGTATAGCTAATTTAATTAAAAGAAGAATAGGGGTGTCATCATAGCAATCTTCCAATATCTCAGGGGTTGCCACAAAGAAGGGGATGTCAACCTATTCCCCAAAGCACCTAAAGGCAGGATAAGAAGCAAAGGGTGAAACTAATCAAGGAGAGAAGCAACACAGAACTAAAGAGAAATTTCCTGACAGCTAGAACAATTAATCAATGGAACAATTTGCCTCCAGAAGTTGTGGATGCTCCAACACTGGAAGGTTTTAAGGAGAGACTAGACAGCAATTTGTCTGAAATGATACAGATTTTCCTACCTGAGCTAGACTAGAAGACCTCTAAAGTCCCTTCCAACTCTGTTATTCTGAAATGAGATAGTTTAAGTTGCTAGTAGTAGATTCAGTGCATTATAACACAGCTTTGTAATTAATTGGGGTGTCTTTCCCAGTAACACAAACTCCAGCTCCTGTGAAGTAATTTGTTCCTCTCTTCTGTAGCATTAATAGGTCACGCTTGGAATAGTGTGACTGGTTCAAAATGGACAGTGACAAATTGGAACAAGTTCAGAGGAGGTCTACTGAGATAGTGAACGGCCTAAAAAGCAAAGCTTATGAGACACGGTCAAAGAATTTGGATTTCTCACAAGACAAATGGATTGTGGGGACATTTTTAGCAATCTAGATGCATGAAGGGTTGTCACATAACCAATGATTAAAGGCAAGGAAGTGAGTGAAACTATGGGTGCAATCCTAAAACAACCACTTGAGCACCATTGGCATTGACAAGACCGCTACCAGTCAATTGCAAAAGGCAGCTTTACTCAGAACAACTTACATCCTGTGTTGATACCTTTAACACCACCAAAGAACAACATCTGCCTACCCCAAGTCCTTGGGAAGGACTCAATAAGTGGATAAAAAAACGACAAAGCCAGTTGGAACATCTGGCTGCCTGTGCAATGAATCATAATACTCTCATCCCTTTATTAACAAAATAACAAGAGTTGGAAGAGACCTTCAGGGTTTTCTAGTCCAACCTCCTGCTCAAGCAAGACAGCCTATATATTATTCCAGACACAAGGCTGTCCAGTCTCTTGAAACCTCCATTGATGGAGAACCTACAACCTCTGAAGGCAAGTCCTTCCACTGATTGATTCTTTTCACGGTCAGGAAATTTCTACTTATTTTTAGGTTGGTTATCTCCTTCATTAGTTTCCATCCATTGCTTCTTGTCCTGCCTCCTGGTACTTTGGAGAATAAATTGACCTCCCCTCTTTATTGTGGCAGCCCCTCAAATAGTGGAACACTGCTATCATGTCACCCATAGTCCTTCTTTTCTGATCTGGACAATACCCAATTCCTGCAACTATTCTTCATATGTTTTAGCCTCCAGTCCCCCTAATCATCTTCTCTTCACTGTTTCTTGAGTCTCAACTCAAGTCATGCGGGAGGGGCATGTGAAGCTCTGATGAAGTCTTTGATTCTACCAACCATACCAAACATATCTCAATGGAAGAATCAGACAAAGGTCATTTAATATGGCAAGAAAACAGAAAAAGAATCCTGTACTGGATTGGTCTTCTCCTAGGTCAAGAAGGTGTCTGGGTTCCAATGGATGCCCTAATTAATTCATGAGCCTCGAGACAAGTCAACATGTCAGCACTTTTCCCAAGTGCAGTTGGCTACGTAATTTACTGCCCACCTATGACTCTGTTTCCCCCCTCCTCCCAGGGTGTGTCATAAATCAAATTCTCCAACAGAGCAATTCCGCAGACCTTTCTGACTAGCTCTGGTAACCTGGGACACAATCATGAGAAAGATATGTGTGGAATGTGCTTCTGGTCATAGCAATTGAACTGCTCCATCAGATCTCCCTACCTCCTTCTTATGGCAACTCGAGAACAAGCCAGGAATGCTTTATGAGTTGACACAAGGACCATTCCTGGACAAGTGCAGAATTGAATTCAGGAGTTAAGACTAGGTAACCAGATCCTATTCCTTTAGGATTAAAAACAACAACCGTAGGCAAGACAAAAGTGTGCTGGGTTGGAAAAATGGCACCATTACGGCCTGCTATTTTAAATTGGAACCAACAAAGCAGGGCTACTTAATGCCAGCGTTTGAACTTTGGAAAAGAATGTATTCAGACTCCACTCACTGAAAAAAAAAAATGATTAGCACATCAAAGGAGATTCACTACCATAAATAAAGTATTCAGGGATGCAGAACTGGAAGAGATTCAGAAAAAATGTGTGAAAATGGAAGACTCCCCAAACAATAGTAGAACAAAAACTTGCATCATAATGATTGGAAATATGGAGTGAATCCAGCTATTCAGGCAGAATAATATCTTGGTCTTGGTTTTCTAAACTGTTGTAATAGGGATTGTAATTGATCACATTCCTAAATAAGTATCAGGGATTTGTAATGTTATGATGAAATCCCATCTCGTAGATGGGGTGTGAAAGCTTCAGAATTCAGGAGAATGAACTTTTCTCTAAATTTCCATCAATTAGTGGATTTGGAATGAATTTAACATGTTTGTTTATATGGGCTTAACTCTTTGGAAAAGGGAAATTAAAATAACTGTACTTAGGTGACATTAAAGGCTGCTATAAACAGCTGTGCCATGCCTACCTAATTGAAGCTTTGAAATATCAAAGAGCAACATCTTCAAATAAAAAGTTACATTTGAAAGATACACACACACACACACACACACACACACACACACAGTTTGTGATAATAGATCTCCTGGCAACCCAACTTCCCTCAATATTTGGGGACACTTTCATGCTATTTATTGACTGTCGACTTCAGTAGTTGGACTTCATGAAATGCATAGTGGAGGAAGAAGAGGGAAAAGTGAAGAAGTCATAGTGATGAACATTTATTCAATGTGGCACATAGTTCATAAAAAGTAAAATGTTTAATTTTGCACAAATCAGCAAAATAAAGGAGGAGAAAAAGGAGGAGGAAGAGGAGGAGGAAGAGGAGGAGAATGTACTTGGAAGAAGAAACATGCACAAAATAACGTTCCTTCAGTTTAGCACACATCTAGTCAATCAAAATATGTAAGCATTTTGGAAGAAAAATCTTGTCTGGTTCCACCTGGGAGAAAGATGCTGGAAATAAAATAGAGGCAAGCTGCAGAAAAGGAAACCTCTGTTTACTTGGCTGCTAGAAACTAGTGAGAGCAGCATGTTTCTAGGATGGCTGACAAAATGGGGTTGAGAGTAGGTGGGCTTTTATATATTCTTTGAGCCTTTGTGGTTGAGATGCCTATTCCACTGCAAGAATATGTCCTTTAATATTTTAATGGCTATTGCCAGAGTCCTAAGGGATTATGTAGAGGTCATGGGCTGGCTCTACAGGCAAAAGGGAAAATGCACATCCTAAGAGTTTGTCTGAGCTAATCTTGTCAGCTTTGGCTTGCCCAATTGTCTTAATTATTTGGAGTTACTATGCTTATGAATACATTGGCCCAATCTTTCTGAATAGATACAACATCTCCATTCCTAAATACCAGCCTCTTCCAGCTTCTGCTTGAGGCTGTTTTTCTTTGGTAGGAAGACTGGGGCTGCTTTCTGCCTTTAAGAACATGTTTCTCCTCTTCTCCTTTAGGAGAAATATTCTATCCTGCCTCTTTTTAATATTAAGAATAAAGAATATTTTAATCTGCAGAGGGGGGCTCCCCACTGCATTTTAGTACAGCAAAACAACCCACCCATCACCACACACACACACAAAAAAAACACAGTTATTCTCTATTTTCTCTTTTAAATTGATTTAAAGTTATTTGATTTATTGGTTTTCTTATCTACCTTGTTTCCCCAAAAATAAGACCCAACTGGAAATAAGCTCTAGTATGATTTTTTCAGGATGCTTGTAATATAAGCTCTACCACAAAAATAAGCCCCAGTTAGATTGTCAACCAGACTGACACATTTTGGTACCATATTTTCCCCAAAATAAGACCTAACCAGAAAATAAGACTTAACATGTCTTTTGTAGCAAAACTTGATATAAGACCCAGTCTTATTTTGGAGGAAACACAGTACTAGTAGTATTCACTAAAGATAGCCAATCATTTTTAAAAGCTGTAACAACAAAAAATATGGTGATGATGATGGATTCAGCAAAGCTTATGCTTGACCTGAGATGAAGAAGAAGAAGAAGAAGAAGAAGAAGAAGAAGAAGGAGGAGGAGGAGGAGGAGGAGGAGGAGGAGGAGGAGGAGGAGGAGGAGGAGGAGGAGGAGGAGGAGGAGGAGGAGGAGGAGGAGGAGGAGGAGGAGGAGGAGGAGGAGAAGAAGAAGAAGAAGAAGAAGAAGAAGAAGAAGAAGAAGAAGAAGAAGAAGAAGAAGAAGAAGAAGAAGAAGAAGAAGAAGAAGAGAAGAGGAGGAGGAGGGGAGGGGGAGGAGGAGAAAGAGGAAGAGGAAGAAGTAAGGCTCATACTTGAGCTGAAAGAGGCTTCACTTGAACAACCAACAGATTGAGCTACAAATCAGAAAGCCCCTGATTTTTCAGCTCAATTCTGCTTTAAGTAAGTCCCTGACTCTCAGCCAAACTCGCTTTTCATCCATAATATGGTGGCTAATCACAGCGTCATAAAGTCATTAGGTGCTGCATGGCTTATAATTTAATAAATCACTTTGAAGATCTGGAAACCCTAGCCAACATTTAAGTGTGGCAGATTAAGAAGTATGTTGGATCTTTCTGTGGACTTCTTTTTCATACACATTTTAGCTAAGTGTCCTTCAGACATCAGTGCCTCCAAGTCAGAAATCTAGATGAGTTGAGTCCTAAAGGGGAAAAATGTTGCTATATCAAAAGTGGAGAAGTGATTCCACCTAAAGACCACATGCAGCTTTGAGCTTTGCAGGGGATGGTGAAAGAGGATGCATTATGTTTACTTCGGTCTTAAAGGAAGGAAGTTCTGGCTACTCCATCAACTTGAGTTTCTCCTTGCAAGAAGAGTTAAGAAACAAGGAGACAGACACACATTGTATGTAATAAGTTGAAATTAGGCTCTGTCTAATTTTGACTACTTATAACCTGAGAGCGAGATGAGCTGGTAGAAACTCTTGATGAACCAGGATTGTAAGATGTGAGGTGGTGATAGGATTTTTTTTCCAGCAGGATGGTAAAGACCAGGTTAGTTAGACAAATAGGTCCACAGAATCCACAATGGCCCCCAAGCCATAATTCATGAGTTCAGTTGAACACCACACACCCAACCAGAAACTGCACATCCAACCCATGTGATCAATTTATAATTCAATGTGTTGTGTAGCCTCAGAAAATAGGGCTAAATGACTGTAGGAGAAGAGATGGCAGAACCTGGGGTGGAGTAAAAAGGGGGATTGGCCTAGAATCCTTATGTAGCCACAAGAGAGCTACATCCAACCCTCTTTGAGTGCCATTGATCCTTTTCTAACTCTTAGCCAGTGCCAAGCATTAGTTGATAAGATTCCTGCACATAGGCTTTTAGAAATAAGACAGTTTAATTGAACCTTCATGTTATGAACCTAGTCTTTCACACCTGACAGTAACTAAAAGAGTCATGGTGGAACAGTGGTTAGAATGCAGTACTGCATGCAAACTCTGCCCACTGCCACAAATTTGATCCTAACTGGCTCAGTGTTGACTCAGCTTTCCATCCTTTGAAAATTGGTTAAAAAAGGAGGACCCAGATTATTGGGGGCAATATATTAATTCTGTAAACTGCTTAGAGAGCACCGTAAAGCACTATGAAGTGGTTCTTTTTGTTGTTCTTGTGCCATATCCATAATCGGATGTTGGCAATCATGTTAGCAATCCTATTTTTATCAACAGCTGCACAAAAAAGTGCTGCTGAGTTTTGTCCTAATCAGCCCCTTAAATTTTGAAGCCATGATGTTTTTCTTCTACCTGAACCTTGTTTGCCTTCAATCTTTCCCTGGAGAATTACATGTAGTATGCCATATTTTTTCTAGGTGTCACATCACATGTCCAAAATATTTTAACTTTCACTTTTTTATGGTTTCGATGATCTCCCTTGGCGGTTTATCACCTCCTCATTTCTGATTTTGTCAACCCAACTTATACGTAACAGCCTGTAAAACCACATTTCAAATGCTTCTAGTCTCTTCAAGTGGCTTTCTGCTAACTCTCTACTCCTTAGAGCAGGATAGAAAAGATGTAACATCTGACAAGCTTGGTTTTCAATTTTGAAGTGTTATATAAGTCTAAATGCTATTGCTATTGCTATTTGAGCCATGGTATCATAGTGATTAGAATGCAGTACTGCAGGCTACTTCTGCTGCCTGCTGGCTGCCTGCAATTTGGCAGTTCAAATCTCACCAGGCTCAAGGTTGACTCAGCCTTCCGTCCTTCCGAGGTGGGTAAAATGAGGACCCAGATTGTTGGGGGCAAAAGGCTGACTCTGTAAACCGCTTAGACAGGGCTGTAAAGCACTGTGAAGTATTATATAAATCTAAATGATGTTGCTATTGCTATTCACATAACCATTGGAAAGCATAGCCCCATAACCACACTAGCTTTCACAATTCCAAGGGGTGGAATTCACTTGCTTTTCGATGAAGTTCTTCCCATTTTTTTATGAGTTGATACATTTTCTTTTGCCAATATATTCAGAACCACAGTACAGATCTAAATATGCCTAAGTTTGACCTTCAAGTTGGACTGTCAACTGTCTTTTGTCTTTATCAGAACAACAACAACAAAAAAAGGAATGGTTGAAAAATGGTCTCATAAGTTTCAGCCCAAAGTAACACAGATTCCCAACTGTACTTTTGCTCCACCAATGTTGAAGCACTGGAAAAAATATGACCTCAATATAGCCATTTTACCACTGCTCATCCTAGAATTGATACCTTTGTGCTATGCTTTGCCCTGTACCACAGTGGTGTTCCATTAAAATCCACCTCCAATGCCATTAAGTTGCTATTAGAAAGGAGTGCCGAGCAGCTCAATTTTTCAAATAAATATAAATTGTGAAGGGCTGAAGTGTGAAGTGGCCTCAAGTGACCTTTCAAAGGAGATTCAAACACCCGTTCAAAACATTTCAGCTTTTGACTCTCCATCAAACCCCCCCACACACTTTTTTTTGTAGGGACATCTGTCCCTGATCAAATAATTTATGTTTGGAAAAGGGTATGGTTGAGGGAGCTATTGAACATGTCAGATGATCCCAGCCCCAAAATACAGTCACATAAGGAGAAGGTCAGCTTCGCCCCTGCTGAAGTCATCTTGGAAATTAAAAGTATGAACCTGAATGGGCCTTGCTCACAGGGTTGTGATCCTTCACAATTGTGATATTAGTGAATGAGAACAATGCCTTTGAGAAGAGAGCTATCTGGAGACTCGGGCCTGGGTGGCTCTTGGAGTCTGGTGGCTTAGGCTCATAGAGGGGGGGGAAGGTTGTGGATGATGGAGCTTGCGATGGGAGCCCAGCTGCTGTTGTAGTATAGTGTGTGAAGCCATGGTATTTAAATGCTTTAGTTTTGGATAGCGTATTGTGTAGACACAGCCCCTTTTGATCAGCAGTAAGGTAATCCAGACAAGGATACCTAAAGGTATTACCTTTACTTTATTTTAAGGTTACATTAACAGAATTTTGCAGGTCTGAAAATAATACATTTCCCCCTACTCCCATTGCCTTTACAACACAAAAAAACCAAGGAGGATCCCTTCTGGGACATTTTCCATGTCCCTGGTGCTTCTGGTTCCTTTTACCCCGTTTCCTTGAAGATAAAACCCACCCTCAAAATAAGCCCTAGCCTGATATTTTTTTTGAGGTGGGCCAAATATAAGCCCTACTCCAAAAAAAAAGCCCGGGGGAATGGACACGGCCACCACAAGAGGTGGCAAGTGCATGGGGGCTGACGGTGTCTGACATCGGCCACAGACTGCCGGCCCCTTGGCACAGAGCAGTGCAGATAAGGCCGAGTGTGGAGGCAGAAGCAGACCTAAAAATCAGAAACTGTTGGGTAAAGTAAGAATATATTTTTCCTCCTCCTTCTTCTCCTCCTCTCCTCCTCTTTTCTCCCTCCACCTTTTTCTTTCTCTCCTAGTCTTTCTCTTCCTTCTTTTCTTCCTCCTTTTCCTCCACCTCCTCTTCCTCCCTTTCTTCTTCCTCCTTTTTCTTTTCCTCTACCACTGTTTCAAACTGAAATTAAAATACTTTTTAAAAATCCAGATAGCACATAATTGATTTTAATCTTACTTTCGGTGAGCGGGGGAATGTTGTTCTCTCGCAGCAGATTTATTATTGATCATTGATATTTGGGCTCCAGAGGCATTTTTTTTCCACTATGCTCCACAAGCATTTAAAAAATACTACAAGGAATTAATTGCACACAAACTCTTCTCCCTTTTTGTCTGTTGCTCCAGAGGCATTTTTTCCACTATGCTCCAAAAGCATTTAAAAAAATACTACAAGGAATTAATTGCACACAAACTCTCCTGCTTTTTTGTTTGTTGCTGTGAACCAAGATGGCTTATCAAGTTTTATTTTTTCAATAAGCAGAAGTAGCATCAAAGATTATGGATCCAAGATAATTTGGAAAACCTACATAGGTATTCAGGGCTCCCTAAGTTTATTAGCCTTTGATTTTAAAAAGAAAAAGTTTGACTTGAAGACAGGAAAAAAATGTGAACCATGGAATTTTTCATGATTCTACTATGATTCAAATTAATATGAATTATACTTAGTAAATTCCATATGTTTTGTGTTGCCTAAAGTCCACAATGGATTGAACCAACAAATGTCAGATTGCACTAGGTCACACAGCAACGTTGAACACGGGGCAAATATGGAAAAGCAAGGACATCAACCTAACAACCAAATGTAAGTGAGTCTGCTCTATTGTATTCTCCGTACCTACCTACCATTGTCAAAGTTAGATTTTAATAAAAAAGACAAAGAAGAAAATCAATTCGTTTGAGCTGTGATGCTGGAGAAAGCTTTGGCATATTTCTTGGACAGCAAAGGTGGACCAACAAACAAGCACTGGAGTGTCCCAAAGGTGCCATTTTTCAAGAGGGAACTGGACTTTCTAGTTTTTCTTTGAAGACATTTCGCTTCTCATCCAAGAAGCTTCTTCAGCTCTGACTGGATGGTGGAATGGAAGGATTTGTATTCCTTGCATACATTTGGTCATTTGCATTCTTTCAGTGAGTGGTTGAGGCCACCTGGAGTTTTGTGTGTGTCCTCAGGGTCACCTGAGTGATGCAAATGTGTGTGGAGCCTTCTTGGAACTGTTGAAAGTGACTGTGTTGTAAACAGGAGATAGCTGATGTTGAGGGAGGGCTGTTCAGTTTTGACATAGATGGCCTCTTTGACCCCTCTTTCAAACCATCTGTCTTCTCTGTCCAAAATGTGGACTTTGCTGTCTTCAAAAGAGTGGCCTTTGTCTTTTAAATGCAGATGGACTCTGAATCTTGTTCTGATGTGTTACGAACTAAGCAAACTCGTTCATCAATAACCCTACTAGTTTTACTTCAGCAGCAGGCTCGTAAGCCTGCACTTCTGATTGGCCCGCGGATAAGCGAATCATGATTGGCCGCCTCTGGCTGACCTGATTGGCTGACAGCGGGCCATCTCTGATTGGACGCTTTTAGATTGGTTAACTCAAACTCATTGGTTGTTGTGACAGCAGCCAGCTCTATAAAAGAGCTGCTGCTGCCCAAGTATTTTGCTCTGTCTAGAAGTCACTATTAAAGAGTTGAGTCACTATCTCGATGCCTCGTCTCCGTTCTTTGCGCCCACTCTTCCAGATCTAACATTGGCGACGAGGATGGGATACGGAGATGATAGAGCTGACTGAGCACTCACTGAGCACTGAACAGAGCACGTGGCTAAGAGCGCGCCAACAATGGCAAGATGACCAGCGGCGCCATACCACCCGCTCCATTTGACCCGGCTAACGAAGACTGGGACTCGTATATAGACAGGTTCCAGATGTTCCTGGAGACCAACAATCTGAAAGATGCTACGCCTGGCAAGAAACGAGCAGTATTCCTGACCCATTGCAGGCCCGCCATTTTTAAAATGGCTAAGGCGCTTGCAAAACCCGCGGAGGTGAAGACAATGGATTGGGATAACCTCGCGCCGATCCTCCGGGCCCATTATGCACCCGCGGTGCCAACACTCATCCGAAGACACAAGTTTTACCAGAGGGACCAACGGAAAAACGAGAGTGTTGGAGACTTCATCGCTGACCTCCGGAACCTGGGTGGACTCTGTGGTTTCGCAAACCTCGAGGAAGCCATGAGAGACCGAATAGTTCTGGGATTAGATGACCACACGGTACAGAGCAAGATTATGGCGAAGGGAGACATCAGCCTCACAGATGTCATCGCCGACGCTACTGCAGCAGAAGCAACCAGGAAGTCAGCCGCTCGAATGCGCCGAGCGAACGCACCGCACCCGCCAACTCGCTAGGGACAGTACGCCTTCCTCTGAGAGGCACACTACTACCGCCAATCATGAAGACCTCGAATCCTCATCAGACAGCGAGGAAGAGGAGGTCAACTGACTCTGGTCAGAACGCGACCAACGAGACCAATGGAACCAAAGACTCCCACGCCAATGCACTGGTTGCGGGGCAAACCACCCGCGATCAGACTGCAAATTCCTCGATGCACTCTGCCGCTCCTGTGGAAAGAGGGGCCACATCGCAAAGGTCTGCCAAAGCAAGTGAGGGTCAAGTCCAATCCGAAGAGAAAGCAACTTCCGCCAAACAACAGGCAGCCCACCTGTAAATCGGGACCACCTGAATCACCAATGGAACCACTATCACTACAGAAATCGAGCGCCTGCTGCGTCAGCTAGACGGGAAGAGGTGCATCAAACCATTACCATTGGTCACGGAACATCCTTGGATGCAAGAAAGATCCGAGTGAAGGTCGCCATTGAGAATCGTCCATGCGTAATGGAAGTAGACTCGGGATCGTCCCTATCAATGGTCTCATGGAAAACCTTCAAACAGCTGATCCCTGACATCCATCGCCAGGACCTCAGCACCCAAACAATCATATTAAGGGACTACCAGGGAAACAGGCTTCCCGTTGCCGGTTCCCGCCATGTCCAGGTGTCCTTCAAGGACCACACCGCAACTCTGCCTCTTACCATCGTCGATCGAGACCAGCCCAGCTTGTTGGGGTTACAGTGGTTCGCTCCACTGGGGATTGAACTAGCTGGCATTCACCAGACTGGAAGCAGCGACTGGGAAGCGGCCCTCGTCCAGGAGTTCCAGGACGTATTCACCGAGAAGCTAGGCAAGTACAAGGGATTTCCCATATCGTTTAGCCTCAGCCCCGATGTTGCGCCCATCCGCCTTAAGCCTCGTTGAGTGCCTTTCGCACTCAAGCCAAAGATTGATGAACAATTGGACAAATTAATAGCCCAGGGGGTGTTGGAACCGATCGATCACGCCCGTTGGGAAACCCCGATTGTAACACCCATAAAGCCTGATGGATCGATAAGAATTTGTGGGGATTACCGGGCCACCCTAAACCACGCGCTTCAGCAGAGCACTTATCCTGTACTGGTGGTTCAACATCTTCTTCATTCCCTGGGCGGCGGAAAAATATTTGCAAAATTGGACCTGGCTCAGGCATACCAACAACTACCCGTAGATGCAGAAACTGCTGAGGCCCAGATGATAATCATGCACAGAGGTGCGTTTAAATGTAATAGACTCCAGTTCGGAGTGAGTGTAGCACCAGGCATCTTCCAAAGCCTGATGGAGCGACTGCTACAAGGCATAAAGGGGGTCGTGCCTTATTTTGATGACGTCTTGATAGCAGCCCCCACTAGAGATGTATTAGAAAAGCGACTCAGAGCGGTTCTCCAGAAATTCAAAGACGCCGGTTTGAAAGTAAAAAAAAACAAGTGTCAACTTTGTACTGAGAGGGTTGAATTCCTTGGGTACCTTCTTGACAAAAAGGTAATCCATCCTACTGAAAAAAAAGTAACTGCAATAAAAAACGCCACAAGACCCAGGAATAAAACAGACCCCCAAGCCTTCCTGGGACTCATTAACTTTTATAACATCTTCTTGCCCCAGAAGGCGACAGTAGCTGAGCCCCTACACAGACTACTCGACAAGAAGGCTTCCTGGGTCTGGGGACGTCAGGAAGAACGAGCATTCCAGCAAGTAAAAGATATCTTAACCTCAGATGCTGTATTAATGCAGTATAACGAGACTTTGCCTTTAACTGTCACCTGTGACGCCTCACCGTTTGGGGTGGGAGCCATCTTAAGCCATGTCGTACCAAACGGCAATGAGGCACCTATTGCTTTCTTTTCACGAACTTTATCAAAGACTGAAAGAAACTATAGCCAACTCGATAAAGAGGCTCTCGCTATTGTATCCTCTATTAAACGTTTCCATGAATATGTATATGGAAGACCGTTTACCATAATAACCGATCACAAGCCATTGCTTGGCATTTTAGCGGGAGACAAACCAACTCCCCACATCTTATCACCAAGAATGACCCTTTGGTCAAAGTTTCTAGCCGCATACGATTATCAACTGCAACACCGCCGGGGAAAGCCATTCCCCACGCTGATGCCTTGAGTCGTTCTCCACTACCGGAAGCCACAGACGATCCAGCTGCAACTCTAACTGCACTCCAAATTGAAACTCTTCCTGCACCACCCCTGACTGCATGAGACATTGCCGCGGAAACAAAAAAGGATCCTGTATTCGCTCGAGTCCTCAGCTGGGTGGAACAAGGTTGGCCTGACAACGAACCCAACGACACCTTCGCGCTGTTCAAACACCGACAGAACTGTTCTCCCAGAAGGGCTGCATCTTGTGGGGAGACAGAGTCATCATCCCAGAAAAATTAAAACATACAGTTCTAAAACTGTTGCACGATGGTCATCCAGGCATCGTGCGAATGAAGGCATTGGCAAGAAGTTACACGTTGTGGCCAGGTATCGATAAACAGATAGAAGCCTGGGTGGCCACATGCAACAAGTGCCAGGAAATCCACGCTGCCCCACCGAAGGCACCTCCAACTGAATGGGACGCACCTTGTGGTCCCTGGTCCCACATCCACATTGACTTTGCGGGGCCCACCAAGGGACACACTTTTCTCATAACAGTGGATGCCTATTCCAACTGGCTCGAGGTCCACAAAATGAAGAGCACCACCACAGAATCCGTCGTTAAAAAATTAAATAGACTATTCGCTACGCACGGATTGCCGGATGTTTTAGTCTCAGATAATGGCCCCCAATTCACTGCCCTAGCATTTGAACAGTACCTAGCCGACCGGGGCATCCGCCATGCCTTAACTTCGCCGGCACACCCTGCGGCCAATGGCAGGGCTGAGCGAATGGTCCAATTCATAAAAAAGACCTTGCACAAGATGGAGACATTGATGACAAAGTAACCAGAATGCTTCTCCTCCAACACATCACCCCGCACAGCACCACAAATAGAACCCCGGCTGAACTCCTGATGGGCCGGAAACTTCGCTCACACTTCGATCGCCTACACCCAACCTACACGCCAGAAAAACCTTGCGGTTCCAGCAGCAAGTGTCGTATGCGTCAAGGTAGGCGCCTTAGTCTTTGCGAAAAACTCTCGGTGACCCATTGTGGGTCCCCGCTACTATAACTCAACTTACGGGCCCTAGATCTTACCGTGTACAAACTAGCGATGGGAAATTATGGAAGCGCCATATAGACCAACTTCGTTCCCGATTGGCACCTAACCCTATCTCAACCCCTGAATCTCTAACTGGGGGGGAAAGGGAAATTGAGGGGGCCGAAATAGAAATAGCAGATGACCCAATAATTGAAGCCCAGCAGTCTGCATAATCAACCATGGGATACTCACCTTCTGGAGGAGGACCGAGCCGGGTGATTGCCTCACCGCAAAGCAGCCTGGCCATAGAAGCAAGTCCAAGGAACCCGGATGACAGCAGAGAGGACAGCCCTGAGTCACCGAGCGGAGTAGTGGAACCGTCTTCGCCACCCGGTTCTACAAACAGCCCACCGGAGCCAGCGCCAGAACAGAAACCGGTGGAACAGCGAAAATCGAACAGACAGGTGAAACAGCCTGCCTACTTGCGAGAATACGTCACCCCACCCCTCAGACGGAACCTAGTGGGGAGGGGTGTTACGAACTAAGCAAACTCGTTCATCAATAACCCTACTAGTTTTACTTCAGCAGCAGGCTCGTAAGCCTGCACTTCTGATTGGCCTGCGGATAAGCGAATCGTGATTGGCCGCCTCTGGCTGACCTGATTGGCTGACAGCGGGCCGTCTCTGATTGGACGCTTTTAGAGTGGTTAACTCAAATTCATTGGTTGTTGTGACAGCAGCCAGCTCTATAAAAGAGCTGCTGCTGCCCAAGTATTTTGCTCTGTCTAGAAGTCACTATTAAAGAGTTGAGTCACTATCTCGATGCCTTGTCTCCGTTCTTTGTGCCCACTCTTCCAGATCTAACATGATGGGTTTGTTCTTCTATGTTGTGCTATGCATTTATGAAGTGGTTGTTTTGTTTCATTACTCAAACTAGGTAATATCTTCATTGCATGAAGAAGTGGGGTTTCTTTATGCCTTGAAGGGGAGGAGGAGGAGGAAGAGGGGAAGGAGGAAGTGGGGAGGAGGGAGAGGAGTAAACTGCAGGGTCCTTGGTGCTCCCTGAGTTTGGTTGTTTTCTTACAGAAGTTTCATTACCCAAACTAGATAGTATTGTCTGTGCTTGAAGGAATGGGGTTTGCAGGGAAGAGGAAGAGGAAGAGGAGGAGGAGGAGGACTGTGGGGTCCTTGGTCTTCTTTGAGCTTGGTTGTTTTCTTGCAGAAAATTTATTACGCAAACTAGGTAACATCAGCAGGACTGCAAGCAAACAACCAAACTCAGAGAGCACAAAAGACCCCCAAAGTTATCACTGAGTTCAATAAAGGGATTAAGAATTAAGATTTGAAACAGGAATCACACTGAAAATATCACAGCATTACACAGGACATTAGTTCACATATTGCTTCTACCCAATCTGTGTTTAAATTGTCAATATCACACTCACAGCCCTATTTAAGTGCTCCTTGAGTAAAGATGCTTAAAAAAAAAAGAATACTCGAAACATTGAGATTTTTCTAGGGCAGAAAAGAATGCCAAAGATCCTGAATATAATTTTTTGTTCTTGCTTCCCTAAATCCCTTCATGTATATTCACAGCAAGCCTGAAAATAACTGGGATTAAGGGACAGAGGTGGTTTTTCAGGAATTAGACTCTGTCTCGGTTCTTTTAAAAGATAAGGCTGCTCTTAAACTTCCTAAAACTGAAATAACAGGAGCCTGTATTTCTAGGGCTGGGTGTATCATTTTAATTCTCAGAGGCATTACAACTTCCCATTATGGGACTATAATGGCAGGCAATTTTGTGTGTGTTATGTCAAATTGCAAGGCAGAGCAATTTGGCTAGTTTCATAGACTGATGGATTCAAAAGCCAAAAGGGACCATTCTCAAGAACTTGGATGGCCTCTTTTGCAGCACAGGTCATAAAAATTCACCTAGTAATTTCTAGGTCAAGCCCAGCCTGACCTGGAGGTTGAACTTTAGTAAAACTTCCCCCTCCCCAGTTCCCTTTCCTGAATTACAATAAAAGATTGTTCCACCGTGACTGTGTCCTTGGATTTGCCTCTGTAAAATGGCCTCTGCAAATATATTTTTTTTTTAAAAAAGAATCTACAACAGACATTTGATTTCCACGGTTGGAAAGGATGATAGATAGATAGATAGATAGATAGATAGATAGATAGATAGATAGATAGATAGATAGATAGATAGATAGATAGATGAGATACATAGATGAGAGAGAGATCATAGATAGATAGATAGATAGATAGATAGATAGATAGATAGATAGATAGATGAGATACATAGATGAGAGAGACATCATAGATAGATAGATAGATAGATAGATAGATAGATAGATAGATAGAAAAAGATAGATAGATAGATAGATAGATAGATAGATAGATGAGATACATAGATGAGAGAGACATCATAGATAGATAGATAGATAGATAGATAGATAGATAGATAGATAGATAGATAGATAGATAGATATAGATATAGATATAGATATAGATATAGAGATAGATAGAGATAGAGATAGAGATAGAGATAGAGATAGAGATAGAGATAGAGATAGGTAGGTAGGTAGGTAGGTAGATAGATAAACAGATAGAGATACCCTGTTTCTCCAACAATACGGCCTCCCCCAATAGGAAGTCCCAGCATGTTTTATAGGCATGAAATGAAATTAAGCCCCCCCCCCAAATTAAGGCCTTTATTAAAACATGTGAAATGGGGGGGAATGGTGGGGGGGGCTTGCCGTTAGGAAGTACTTTTGTTGCACACCCAGATATGGTGCTGCCTGCGTTGACCCCGATACGAAGTGCCCCACCAACGCCGAGGTCAACATCCAAGCTGTCACCGCCCGCCTGCCCGAAGATGTAAGGGGTGGGAATTAAGTCACCCTCCGAAAAGACGGTCTAGCCATTTTTTCGGGGCTCAAAAAAAAAAATAAGACCCGGCCTTATTATATGAGAAACACGGTAGATAGATAGATAGATAGATAGATAGATAGATAGATAGATAGATAGATAGATAGATAGATAGATAGATAGATAGATAGATAGCGATTATGATATGATATGATATGATATGATATGATATGATATGATATGATAGAGAGAGAGAGAGAGAGGAAAGAGAGCGAGAGAGCTGCTGATACATAGATGATAGATATAGATGATGATGATGATGATGATGATGATGATGATGATCAGGGGTGCAAATCAACTGGTGTAACAATTGGTTCGGTGAGCGCACACTTTGTGTGCCCGTGTCAGACACGCACTTCCTTTGCATGCAGATCGTTTGCTACTGACCTTCTCCAGCAATCCCTATGTGTTAAGCAGCTGAGGTGCAGCAATCCGCTGTGCTGCACATATCAGCTGAGCTTGAAAAACAGTATATAAAGCACAGCCTAGTGCCCAGGCAGGTAGTGTTATGTTCTGAGCATGGGTGCAAGGAACGGAGACGAGTCAGAGAACTAGTGAACTTCAACTCTTTATTAAGGATTAGGAACAGAGCGTGAAGAACCTTGGGCAGCAGCAACTCTTTTATAGAGCTGGCTGCTGACCCGTTAACCAATGACTTGTGTCCAAATGCTTAACTTTTGCCCAATGAGAGGTGTTCAACTAATAGCCAATCAGGTTGCTCTGTAAGGACCAATCCCTGTTCGCTATCAATGGGCCAATCAAAGGTGCAGGATTACAAGCCTGCTTATCATGAGGTTGATAAGTTTTTATTAAATAGTTTTTATTAGTTCATAACACCCCTCCCCCCTAGGTTCTGTTTGAGGGGTGCGGTAACATACTCGCGTAGAAATGCAGGTCGTTTCACCTGCCTGTTTGATTTTCACAGTTCCACCGGTTTTTGTCTGCAGTCCGATTCCGGTGGAACGCTTTCAAGGTTTTCTGGTACGGCTAGTTCCGTTTCTGTGCAGGAGGACTCGGCGCGGCTCTCGTTGTTGTTAATCCAGTCTCCTAGGCTTACTTCCGGGTTCTGTGGGCTTGCCTCCCTCGTGCTATTTCTGGGCGGAGATGCCACCCCGCTCCCTGATTCTTCTTCAGGTTGCGCGTTTCTTCGGTTAGGTTGCTGGGTCCCCGTGATTACGTCGTCATCTATTCTGTTTTCGGCCTCCTCGATATCCCCTCCCCCCTTAGTTTGTGAATTAGGGAAGTCACGGGAGGTGGGTGCCAATCTGGATCGAAGCTGATCTATATGGCATTTCCATGCTCTCCCGTCATTAGTCTGTAGGCGATAGGATCTGGGGCCGGTGGGTTGGGTAATAGTTGCAGGGACCCATAATGGGTCCCCAGAAAAGTTTTTAGCAAACACCAAGTCGCCTACCTTGAATTCGCAGCACTTCCCACTAGATCCGAAAGGTTTTTCTGGTGAATAAGAAGGATGGAGTCGGTCGAGGTGAGAGCGAAGTCTCCGCCCCATTAGCAGTTCGGCAGGCATCTTATTCGTGATGCTGTGTGGGGTGATGTGTTGGAGCAGGAGTATTCAGTTGAGCTTGTCGTCGATGTCCCCATTGTCCATTTTATGTAGGGTTTTTTTGACGAATTGTACCATTCGCTCCGCTCTTCCGTTAGCCATAGGGTGCACTGGCGAGGTGAGCGCGTGGCGGATGCCCCGGTCCGCTAGGTACTGTTCAAAAGCTAGGGCCGTGAACTGGGGCCCGTTATCAGAAACTAAAACATCTGGTAACCCATGCGTTGCGAATAATTTATTCAGTTTATTAATGACTGACTGTTGTGGTTGTCTTCATCTTCTGGATTTCTAGCCAGTTTGAATAGGCGTCAACTGTTAATAAAAACGTGTGTCCTTTGGTGGGTCCCGCAAAATCAACGTGGATATGGGACCACGGACCCCGAGGGGTTTCCCACTCGGTTGGTGTCGCTTTAGGTGGGGCGTTGCTAACGTCTTGGCACTTCTGGCACGTGGTTACCCAGGCTGCAATCTGCTTATCGATGCCCGGCCACCACGCGTAGCTTCGTGCGAGCGCCTTCATGCGCACGATGCCCAGATGTCCCTCATGTAATACTTTTAAAACAGTCTGTTGTAGCCTCTCTGGGATGACTACTCTATCCCCCCAGAGAACGCAGCCTCTCTGGGAGATAAGCTCTGTCTGCCGATTCTTGAATGGTGCGAAATTGTCATAGAGTTGGTCGGCTGGCCATCCTCGTTCGACCCAGCTGAGAACTCGTGCAGGACAGGATCCCGTTTCATCTCGATGGTGATGTCTCTCGCTGTTAGTGGCGGCGAGTGCAGTGTTTCGATTTGGAGAGTCGTGAGGGTTGGAGCTGGGTCGTTGACGGTTTCCGGAAGTGGGGAACGGCTTAATGCATCAGCGTGGGGAATGGCTTTCCCCGGGCGATGTTGCAACAAATAATTGTAGGCAGCTAGGAACTCAGACCAACGAGTCATTCTTGGCGATAATATATAGGGGGTTGGCTTGTCTCCCGCTATAATACCAAGCAATGGTTTGTGATCTGTGACTATGGTAAATGCTCGTCCGTACACGTATTCATGAAAGCGCTTCACAGCAGACACAACAGCAAGGGCCTCTTTATCAAGTTGGCTATAGTTCCTTTCAGCCTTTGATAATGTTCGTGAGAAAAACGCAATAGGTGCTTCATTTCCGTTTGGTAGTACATGGCTTAAGATTGCTCCCACTCCAAACGGTGAAGCGTCGCAAGTAATAGTTAAGGGTAAAGTCTCGTTGTACTGCATCAAAACAGCGTCGGAGGTTAGTAAGTCTTTCACTTGTTGGAAGGCACGTTCCTCTCGATGTCCCCAGACCCAAGTTGCTCTTTTATCAAGAAGTCTGTGTAAGGGCTCCGCTACAGTCGCCTTCTGGGGCAAGAAAATGTTGTAGAAGTTAATGAGCCCCAGAAAGGCTTGGAGGTCTGTTCTATTTTTAGGCGTTGGGGTGTTTTTAGTCGCTTTTAGCTTGTTATCAGTGGGATGGATTCCTTGACTATCGAGAAGGTATCCCAGGAACTCCACCCTCTCAGTACACAGTTGACATTTATTTTTTTTAACCTTCAGGCCGGCGTCTTTAAATTTCCTTAGAACCATTCTGAGACGCTTTTCTAAGATGTCTCTATTAGGGGCGGCGATTAAAACATCATCAAAATATGGCACGACCCCTTTTATGCCTTGTAAGAGTCTCTCCATCAAACTGAAAAATTCCCGGAGCTACGCCCACTCCGAATTGGAGTTTATTACACTTAAAAGCGCCTCTATGCGTAATGATAGTTTGTGCTTCTGCAGTTTTCGCATCTACGGGCAACTGTTGGTACGCTTGTGCTAAATCCAATTTAGCGAATATCTTCCCACCACCCAGGGAGTGGAGAAGGTGTTGAACCTCCGGCACTGGGTAAGCACTTTGCTGAAGTGCGTGGTTCAAAGTGGCCCGATAATCCCCACAAATTCTTAATGATCCATCTGGTTTAATGGGTGTTACAATTGGGGTTTCCCAACGGGCGTGGTCGGTTGGTTCTAAAACGCCCTGGGCTATTAATTTATCGAGTTGCTTGTCGATCTTTGGTTTTAGTGCAAAAGGCACCCGACGAGGCTTAAGGCGGATGGGAGCTACTTCAGGATTGAGGTTAAACGATATTGGGATCCCCTTGTACTTGCCTAGCTCGTCTGAAAAAACATCCTGGAATTCTTGGACGAGAGACTCCTCCCAGTCATTGCTCTCAGCTCGGTGGACGCCGGCTACCTCGATCCCGAGCAAGCGCACGAACCATTGTAGGCCTAATAAGCTAGGCCGGTCACGGTCAACGACGGTCAGCGGTAGTGATGCGATACAATTCTTGAAGGAGACCTGGACTTGGCTGGAACCGACGACCGGGATTCTGTTGCCCTGGTAATCCTTGAGTATGATCCTTTGGGGGCTGAGGTCCTGACGACGGATGGCCGGGATTAGTTGTTTGAAGGTCTTCCAGGAAACCATTGAGAGAGACGACCCCGAGTCGACTTCCATCACGCATGGTGGGTTCTCGATAGCGACCTTCACTCGGATCTTTCTTGCATCTAAGGAGGTAGCATGGCCATAGTGCGCATTGTCGCGGGAATCATTGGTTTTGTTGGTCTCGTTCAGACCGGAGTCGGTTGACCTCTTCCTCATCACTTTCTGATGGGGATTCCAGGTCTTCATGGTGTGCCGTTGTTGAGTGCCTCTCGGGGCGAGGCGAGGGGTCATTCGTGAGTTGACGGGGCGGTGCGTTGGTGCGGCGCATTCGAACGGCCGACTTCCTGGTTGCTTCTGCAGCAGTAGCATCTGCAATGGCATCGGCAAGATCGATGTCCCCTTTGGCCATGATCTTGCTCTGCACCATCTGGTCATCTAATCCCAGAACTATGCGGTCTCGCAAAGCTTCTTCGAGGTTGGAAAACCCACAGAGGCCTCCCAAGTTCCGGAGGTCAGCGATGTAGTCTGCGAGACTTTCGCTTTTCCGTTGGTCCCTCTGGTAAAATCCGTGCCTTCGGACAAGTGTTGGTACTGCGGGTGCATAGTGGGCCCACAGGAGGGGAGCGAGGGCGTCCCAGTCCATTGATTTCACCTCAGCCAGTTTTGCAAGTGATTTCGCCATCTTAAATACGGCCGGTCCGCAATGGGTCAGGAATATTTCTCGTTTCTTGCCGGTTGTAGCGTCCTTTAAGTTATTGGTCTCCTGAAACATCTGGAACCGATCCATATACGAGTCCCAATCTTCGTTTGCTGGGTCAAATGGAGCGGGTGGTATAGCACCGCTGGCCATATTGCCGTTGTTGGTGCACGTTCAGCCACGTGCTCTGTTTGGCGCTCTTTAGTGTTCAGTCACCTCTATCATCTTCGCATCCCACCTTCGTCGCCAGTGTTATGTTCTGAGCATGGGTGCAAGGAAGGGAGACGAGTCAGAGAACTAGTGAACTTCAACTCTTTATTAAGGATTAGGAACAGAGCGTGAAAAACCTTGGGCAGCAGCAACTCTTTTATAGAGCTGGCTGCTGACCCGTTAACCAATGACTTGTGTCCAAATGCTTAACTTTTGCCCAATGAGAGGTGTTCAACTAATAGCCAATCAGGTTGCTCCGTAAGGACCAATCCCTGTTCGCTATCAATGGGCCAATCAAAGGTGCAGGATTACAAGCCTGCTTATCATGAGGTTGATAAGTTTTTATTAAATAGTTTTTATTAGTTCATAACAGGTAGGTGGGCCCAACAACTGATCATTGGAGCAAACCGAACTGGTTCACTCCCAGTTGGTCCTTGGAGCTACCAGTTCGCCTGAATGGGGCTGAACCGGTAGAATCCCACCCCTGATGATGATGATGATGATAGATGGATGGATGGATAGATGGATATAGATGATAGATTAAAAGAGAGAGAGAGAGAGAGAGACAGCTGCGGATAGATAGAGTTAGATAGATGATAGAGATAAGGGAGGTAGAGGTAGAGGTAGAGGTAGAGGTAGCGGTACAAAAAATGGATGGATGGATAGATGGATATAGATGATAGATTAAAAGAGAGAGAGAGAGAGACAGCTGCTGATAGATAGAGTTAGATAGATGATAGAGATAAATAGGTAGGGAGGTAGGGAGGTAGAGGTAGCGGTATAAAATGCAACCTCCTAAAGTAATTCAGAGAGGAGTTAGACAAACTCAGTCTTTCTTGAAAGATTTCAGGTGTGGTCTCAAGAAGTTATATATTCCCCCCAGGTCTCAAATCCAATGGAAATATTGAGGCCTCCCAAATAGTCCCCAGAGAATATTGTAAATGCAGATAGTAGTGTCCTCGGTCAGGCAAAATTCTGTCTTTGTGTGTTAAAAAAACTCACCTTGGAAGATTCACCATGGGTCATTCTTGGTTTTGGGCCTGGCATAGTCTGATCTGCCTGTGTTTCTGGGTTTCAATTTCTTTCTTTCTTTCTTTCTTTCTTTCTTTCTTTCTTTCTTTCTTTCTTTCTTTCTTTCTTTCTTTCTTTCTTTCTTTCTTTCTTTCTTTCTTTCTTTCTTTCTCTCTCTCTCTCTCTCTTTCTTTCTTCCTTCCTTCCTTCCTTCTTTCCTCCCTCCCTCCTTCCCCCTCCTTTCTTTCTTTCTTTCTTTCTTTCTTTCTTTCTTTCTTTCTTTCTTTCTTTCTTTCTTTCTTTCTTTCTTTCTTTCTTTCTTTATCTTTCTTTCTTTCTTTCTTTCTTTCTTTCTTTCTTTCTTTCTTTCTTTCTTTCTTTCTTTCTTTCTCTCTCTCTCTCTCTCTCTCTCTCTCTTTCTTTCTATCTTCCTTCCTTCTTCCTTTCCTCCCACCCTCCTTCCCCCTTCTTTCTTTCTTTCTTTCTTTCTTTCTTTCTTTCTTTCTTTCTTTCTTTCTTTCTTTCTTTCTTTCTTTCTTTCTTTCTTTCTTTCTTTCTTTCTTTCTTTCTTTCTTTCTTTCTTTCTTTCCTATTGTACAAACCAACCAGAGTCTTCTGGACTTGGCACCTGCATTAAATCAAATTAATTAAATTAATTTTGGCTGGCAAGGGGTCATTCAATTTTCTTCTTTTCCCTACTTTGTCCTCATTCATTGTATCTGAAATATTATTGATCTCACCCTTGCCCTCACTCAAACGCACAGAAACATGCTTCACATGCTGCTGTAGATGTAATGGAATGGCTGTAGGAGTATTTTTACACTGTCATCAAGGCTACAGAGAGCTTCTCGGAGTCAAGCACTGCCCCCATCCTTTGTGGCAACAATGGGCTGGATTTCTGAGAATCTCCATAGATGTCCATCTCTGGTGGTTTTTAAGAAAAGATTGGAATTGAATGGTATGAGTCAGAGGTGGTATTCAGTGGGTTCTGATCAGTTCTGGAGAACCGGTAGCAGAAATTTTGAGTCGTTCGGAGAAATGGCAAATACCACCTCTGACTGGCCCATCTCTTCTCTCCAGTCCCAGCTGTTTGGCTGGGTCTTCTTTGGTTGCTCTTCACAGGAGAACAGAGCTGGAAAGCAGATTAGTGGGGTGGGAATGGGGAATTTGGGAGATTTTTCAGTAACTTTCCCCCAGGAGTAGAGAGGGAATGGGGATTTTAGTAAATAGTTAGACAGTGTTGAGGGAATTATTTGCTTAACAGAGTGATGGCATTCGGGGAAAAAACTGTTCTTGTGTCTAGTTGTTCTGGTGTGCAGGGCTCTATAGCATCATTTTGAGGGTAGGAGTTGAAACAGTTTATGTCCAGGATGTTTTTGTAGCCCATCAGCATGCTTCATGTGGTTTAGACAAGCCTTCCCATCTCCTTGGCATGAGATTTCAAATTTCATCAACCCCAAGTTCAGTCCAGTTGCATTTCTACCATGGCTTCTTGTCCTTGGCCAAAAAAAAAGATGTGATGTAAATATTCCCAAGGATATTGCATGCTCACCTCTCTTACTTCGCTCAGTTTAGAAGGCATTATTGCTCACCCAGGTCCTTTTCTGGAAACCAACTGTTAGATAAATATGAAATTGGCAAGAAGACCCAAGAGCCTTGTGCATTTAGCCAGCCTGCCCGCTTCTTCTAAACCTCCATCCTAATCCATATTTCCTCAGTGCGTGGCAAGTGCTGAGGCCAGAAGGAAGCATTGGACCAAAGTAGCGCACGAGATAGCTTCTTTATTGCATATCTGCTCCTTTGCCAACCTTATTTGAATTTTATGGCCTTCTAAAAATCAGAAGATTAGGTGGTAATTAGCTCTTTCCTCATCACTCTCCATTTTACCTCTCTAAGCAATCTTTGGATAATGATCCTGACTCACCCCTTGTTCAACTTTGGAGAGAGTTCTGAGCCAAATATGAAGCCAGCGGTTATGAAAGTGTGCTCGGCCACCTGTTCTCTTGACCCCAAGGCTGACCCAGTTAACGAAAAGCTGCACATCTCAATTAGTCCTACAGAACCCATCGAGTCTCGTTCGGTCATGAAGGCTGTCTGGCCCTCTTTTTTTAAAAAAAAACAGCCATTCAATCAAAGATGGTAAAAAAAGGACTGCCCTATTTAAAATCCCTGCATGTCCAGAGAGCACAAACTACTGACTGACTTAACCATTAAGATATATATGCAAAGACACTTCAGATGACTTTAGCGTATCCATAGAACATCACAATTCTATACTGTATGATTTATAATCTCTCTCTTCTCCCTATCTCTATCTCTCTTATCTATCTATATCTATCTATCTATCTATCTATCTATCTATCTATCTATCTATCTATCTATCTATCTATCTATCTATCTATCATCTCTGTATCTCTGTCTGTCTGTCTCTGTCTCTCTCTCTCTCCCTCTATCATCTCTCCCTCTCCCTATCATCTCTATATCTCTGTATGTCTGTCTCTCTGTCTCCCTATCTATCATCTATCATCTCTATTATCTTTATATCCATCTGTCTGTCTGTCTTTGTCTGTCTGTCTATCTATCTATCTATCTATCTATCTATCTATCTATCTATCTATCTATCTATCTATCTATCTATCTATCATCTCGATATATGTCTGTCTCTCTCTCTCCTTATCTATAATCTCTCTCTATCATCTCTATATCTGTCTCTCTCTCTCTCTCCTTATCTATCATTTCTCTCTATCATCTCTATATCTCTGTCTGTCTGTCTCTCTCTCCCTATCTATCATCTATCATCTCTCTCTCTATTATCTCTATATCCATCTGCCTGTCTCTCTTTGTCTGTCTATATCTATCTATCTATCTATCTATCTATCTATCTATCTATCTATCTATCTATCTATCTATCTATCTATCTATCTATGTATTCATCCATCCATCCAGCTATCTATCTATCATCTCTCTCTCTCTCTCTTTCTCTCTTAAGTTTTCTTCCAGAAGAGACTTCATCTCTGTCAATCTAACACTACGCAACTATGCAATTTGGGCAAAGTTGTATTCTTAGCTGCTTCACATCACCCTTATTCAGTCTTTCTTAGTCCAGTCGGTATGCTGTGATACGTATAAAAGAGAGATGCCTGATGAAACTTTGGAAACTTTTCTGCTTCGGTATAATTTCATCGCTGCCGTCATCTTTCCTGAGGCGCCCACCTGCATCACACTTCTCCCCTCCCCCCACCCGTCTTGCCCTCTCTTGGAGGTGGCATCAAAGTGCGGTGGCATCAATCACTGGCAGACCTGAGGCATTTGAAGGAAATTGCTGGATCGCTCCAGTTAATTATGGAACTGAGGCAGCTGGCTCAGAGCGGTTCATTTCGTTTTAGGAAGATTTAAAACAGACATAAAGATAATCTAGTCCAACTCCCTGAGGTTGAGAAACGTGAAGTCCTTCCAGGCAGGACCATAACTGGAGCACCAGCAGAGCAGGGCAAATACCCCCTCTGGCCATAGTTTCCATCTGCCACTCAAACTGAATTGGTGAGTCCATCAAGACCCCTCCAAGCCACACACCACTTCTTTCAATGGGATCATGACCCCATCTAAGATAATTAACAAACCCAACAATTACCCAGATGTTTATGGATTAACAGGAGCAACGAGAAGACCTGGACCAGATTGTAGAAATTTTGGAGACCTAATAATAATGGGACATTTGGGTTATCCAGATCTTTGTTGAAGAACAGGACTGGCCACAGCTATAAACACTTTTAAATGGACTTGGTGACTCTTTTATTTTTCAAAAAGAATGAAGGAGAGACAAAGGAAAACAACTTTCCAAATTTACAGAAGAATGAAGTTGGAACGGATCTTGGAGATCTTCTAGTCCAACCACCTGCACAAGCAGGAGACCCTATACCATTCCAGATTTAAAAAGAGACTGGCTGCCTAGTCTCTTCTTAAATGCCTCCAGAGATGGAGTTCCCACAACTTCTAAAGCAAGGATCTTCAAACTTGGCAAGTTTAAGATTTGTGGACTTCAACTCCCAGAATTCCTGAACTAACACAACTGGAGGAGGGATTCTGGGAGTTGAAGTCCACAAGTCTTAAACTTGCCAAGTTTGAAGACCCCTGTAAAGGCAAGCCGTTCCACTGGTTAATTGTTCTCACTGTTAGGAAATTTCTCCTTAATTCTAGGTTGATTAGTTTCCATCCATTGTTTCTTGTTTTGCTTTCTGGTGTTTTGGAAAATAGGTTAACTCTCTTCTTTGTGGCAGCCTCTCACATACATTGCTATGTCACCCCAGTTCCTTCTTTTTACTAGACAAACTCAATTCCTGCAACCATTCTTCATATGTTTTAGCCTATAGGCTCCTAATCATCTTTGTTGCTCTTTTCTGCCCTCTTTCTAGAATCTCTACCTTTAAAAAAAAAATAACACAGTGATGAAAATTGGATGCAGTATTTGAAGCCTGGTCTTCCTAAATCTTTATAAAGTGGAAGCATTCTTCACATGATCTTGATTCTATCCCTTTATCGATGCAACCTGGGATTGCATCGGCTGCTGCCACACACTGTTGGGTCATATTTAAGTGATGGTCCAGTAGGACTCCAGGAACCTCCTTACAGTTACTGCTATTGAGCCAGATTTCACTTAATCTGTATCTGCACATTTGGTTTTACTTCCCTAAGTATAAAACCTTGCTTTTCTCTATATCGAATTTCATTTTGTTAGATAGGGCCCAGTGTTCACGTCTGTCCAGGATCTTGAGCCAATTTATAGGGTGTTAGCTATTCCTGCCAGCTTAGTATCACCCACAAATTTGATAAGTTCCCCTTCTATCCCTTCACCCAAATTGTTTATGAAGAACTTTGCCATTATGAAGTCCATTTATCCAATATGGAGAAATTCTCTGGTAGATTTTTACAACTGATTAGTAATGTGATCACCCTGGAAATTTGGTATCATCAGTTAATATAATGTTCCAAATCTTGAACCTTTGGGTTAACATAATGCAATTTGAAGGGGTTGTAGTATCATTTATGAATTATAGCCAATACAGTTCATTAAAAAATGATTTAACAGGTATTTTCTCTCAGAAAGTGTTCCAAGCTGAATCATCAAATCCCAATCCCATTTCCCCCCACTTGTTTCTATTTTTTTTTAAATTTATCTCTAAAATTAAAATACAGAATAAAAAGAAAGAAGGCATCAATTACAAGCCAAATAACCAAGCCAAATACCAAACAAGGTGTATAGAACAAATATACCATTACTATTAACAATCCACATAAAACCCCATCTTTTTTTCCTCAATTTTATACAAGATTGAAAACGTTTCTTTGATTTTAAAGGAATGTAGATGGGTTCATTGAAGTGCCAAAGGTGCTTTTTCAAAAGGAAACAAAAGGGACTTTCTTTGTTTTTCCTTGAAGATGTTTCCCTTCTCATCCAAGAAGCTTCTTCAGTTCTGACTGAATAGTATTGAATGGAGGCAGCCTGGATAACTGAGAATTACTATTGACATTGGTCATCAAACTTCATTTCTGTTCTTGACGACTAGGACCTCATGATCCTAAAAAGAAATTATTGCCCTCATCATAGTGGAAAACAAATCGGACTAACCTTTTTGAAATTAAAAGGAATAATAGGGCATACATTCCCCTATCTTCGTATTCCTTGAATTTATGATTAAATTTGGGTGATCGAGTCACTGGAAAAGAAGAGAAAGATCAATAGCTAACATTGATTTACGTTTTTCTAAAGATCTAAGATAAGCCTTAAATATGGATTTGTGATAGTAGATATTTCTTAATGTAAGAAGAATGATATTGTATTAGGAGGTGGAAAATCAAAAAGGCAATTCAACTTGTCACATTCCACATTTTCTGAGTTAATTCTAAAGGGTGCATCTCTCCATCTCTCTGTCTCTCGAGCTAATCTTTGCAGTTTTGATATATCTAAAATCTCCATCAAATATTTGTCTATATTGCTTTGATTGCATCACAGAGGTTTTTTTTCCCCCCTTAATGTATAAATAAGGACATAATTCTTTGGTATGTACAAAACCAAGCGGTAGCGAAGGGATTTAAATTTAATCATTTTAACTGAGCCTATTCCACCAATGAGATAAAGAAATATTTATTATAACTTAAGTTCTGCTTTGATCTTTCTCAAAAGCAGATCATAATTATATGTCTTCCTTTGTGTCAAACCTTTATAGTACTGACTCCAGCCTATTTCAGTCCAACTGGAGTAATGCAAACTTTGATTCATTCATAAAAGATTTTTGGGGAAGCTGTTTATTATTCATTCATTTATTTATTTGACTGATTTGCCACCCATCTCATTTTAAAGTGACTCTGAATGCCTTTATCAAAATCAACTTGTCATCCTTGTTCTGTCCTCACTACACATTAGTCTGTGTGTCAGTGTTCCAGCAACCCGCCATTCCAATCAATAACTCCGAGAGAGACATATCTCAAAAGTACCATTATTTGGATAGTAACTGGCATATCTGTGGAATCCTGAAGTTGAAAGTTCTGGGCTTCCTTACAAAAGTCAAAACTACAAATCCATCCCCCCTTAGCCATCACCACATCACATGGTCCAATTACCATCCGTCCTAAAGTAAGATTCCCAATTCATTATGCACCACATTGAATCAAACAAAAGAATTTTATTTTGTCTAACTAGATATACTCAAATCAATTCCTCCCTCCCACTTTCTCAGGCTCAATTGTGGTAGTGTGGGAGCATCGAATCTCAACATGGCTTCCAAAGCTGACACTGTGTGCAACTCAACATGCAGCTAAACCCACCTATCCTTCAGTAAAACAAACCATGTGCATAGATCTGGATGCTTTATTGAAAGAACAGGATATGGTGAAACTGGGAAAAATAGGGATACATACAATGAGAACCAAATACAAAACAGACACAATAGGTTACTGCTGAAAGTAACAATTAATAAATACAAGCAATTTAAATCTCACCAGTGATGCTCTGTGTGTGAGATGTGAATTTGTCCTTGGATGACCATGTTCCACAGATTAATATGGATTCTTCTTTGTGCTTCTGCCTTCTCCAGATGCTAAAGGAAATGGAGTCTGGCTTCCCAGCATGCATTTAGTTTGAGAGTGTGGACTGATGGGTAAAGAGGTCAGCTTCAAACAAATATACTTGGTATTTGTCTCTCTGGCCACTAGATCGGAGTTGAGAGCAACAACAGTATATAAAGATCGTATATTGGGGCATATTTGTCCCTCCGGTCACTAGATAGGGCTAGAGAACAGCAACAGTATATAAAAGTTACATGCTGAGGCATGACAATCCTACTACTTTTTTCCAATACATTCAGTACAAATTGTACCAGAATTATATTTCTGTTAGGATTTTGAACAAAATGAATAAAACAATTGTGTACCAATAAATCAAACAGATTTATTTCTTGACACTCTACTGTTACATTAGAATGGTTGCAGGAACTGGGTTTATCTAGTCTGTTGAAAAGAGGAACCAGGGGTGACATGATGTCAGTCTTCCAATATTTGAGGGGCTGCCACAAAGTGGAGGCCAATGTTATCTCCATCTGAAGGCAGGACAAGAAGCAATGGATGGAAACTTATCAAGAAGAGAAGCAACCTGGAACTAAGGATAAATTTCCAGAGTACAATTAACCAGTGGAATGGTTTGCCTTCAGAAGTTGTGTGTGCTCCATAACTGGAGCCTTTTAAGTAGTGATTGAAGAACCATTAGTCTGAAATACTGTAGGGTTTCCTGCTTGAGCAGGGGGTTGGACTAGAAGACCTCCAAGGTCCCTTCCAATTCTGTTATTCTGTAATTCAAATGGGACACAGGTTGTCTGACGATATACCATCTTGGGGAAAATACAATGTTTAGTCTGGAAGGAACCAAAAATACAATGTTTAGTCTGGAAGAAACCAAAAGCTTATATTGTTCCCTGGAGTTCATAACTATTACATAGTTAAAAATGAAAAACCAACCAACCAACTAACTTTACAATACTCAAGTCCACCACTTCCTATAACAGGAATTATATCTTTTGTTTTTCTTTAATAGCAAGCTAACACGGTGTCAGTTTTTTCATCTCATCAGCTGAAGATAAATCTCTGCTTTCCTCCGTTTTGTGAGTTTAGAGCGTAGTGTTATTTAGTGATATCAATATTTTCAAGGTTATTAGATATACAAACAGAATAGCTTTTCATGCAGCTTTTTCCTTAGCTAGGGAGATGTGATTTTTATCAATTATATTAGTAATAAAGTCCTTATTATTAATATCTATATTTCAAATAAATTAGCTTAAGAATAGCTTTTTATTTGGAACAGCATTTTTGGATATATATATTATTTTTGCTGTTTTTATATTTGCTTCTCCCTTAATATAATTTGCCACCTTCATAAATGCCCTACAATATTAGTTTTCAGAGCACCCATACAAGAAAGTCTACTTGCTTATTTACTTAGAAGTAATTTTGAATCAGCAATGTTATCTTTGACCATCAAATATTGCATAATTATGAGGGAGTTAAGCTCCGTTTAAAGCTGAATTAAGGTTGGGAAACTGAATTACAAAGAGCTAAATACAGCTGGTACCTGATCAGAAAGTATGTATGCAGACCATAAATTTGCAAAATTCTAGTATAGGTATTTCTTGACTTACAACAATTTGCTTAGTGACTTGGGATCATTTTTCACACTTATGACCATTGCAGCATCCCCATGAAGATCAACAGACCTATGGAACAGCTGTCCTGCCCTACATAAGAGGTACTATAGACAAAATCAGTAAGATACTACACAGGCATCACATCAAGACTGGCTTCAAAACAGACAGAAAAATAACAGCCATCCTAAGAAACCCCAAAGATAAAATTGACCTGGAAAACCAAGGCATATATGAAGTCCCCTGTGCATCATGCCCGGCCACATACATTGGACAGACCAATAGAAGAATAAGTACCCGCCTGGATGAACACAAAAATGCAGTAAAAAAGCTGGAACACACTTCCTCGCTAGTCCAACACATGAAAGCCACAGGTCATAGCATCGACTTCAATGGCATCAAAACCCTAGCCACTATAGAAAACCCCAGCCACAGAATTATCAGAGAAGCCATAGAGATTGAAAAAAGACCTGAAAGCATGAATAGAAGAGATGATTCCACCAGACTGTCAATTATTTGGAAGCCTGCACTCACAAACAAAAAAATATCCACACCACAAACCAAGCAAACACCTGAGCACAAACAGATCCCCCCTGATACCTCCAGCTCAAACACACCCCAACCAGGCACCCAGATGAAACCCAGCTTCCTAACTAATGATAGCCGTCCATTTACCCGGAGCCAAGCTGCACTAAAGGCCTCCAATAAAGTAACACAATGCTGCCAGCCAATCAAGATACAAAAAGAGCCAAAAAATAGACAGAAGATATTAGAGACACCAATCAAGCAGAACACAGCAAACTCCGAGACCAATAAACACAGACCAAGACTCCCAACCAATCAGGATGAAGAAAAAACCATTCTGGCACAGCAATAGGCTGCCCCAAATTTAAATCTGAAACCACTGTAAAAGTCTGACTCACAGACGGACACAATACAGAAGCCTGATGATGGCAGATGAGATTCTGCTGAAACGTTGCTACAACTTTAAAAGCACCACTACTATGACGTGGGAAAATACCCGAACAAAGCTGAATGCCATATATATATATATATATATATATATATATGTATGTATGTATATATATGTATGTATGTATGTATGTATGTATGTATATGTATATGTATATGTATATGTATATGTATATGTATATGTATATGTATATGTATATGTATATGTATATGTATATGTATATGTATCCTACCCTGAAAGTAAGTCCTAACTTAATTTTTACCCGTACACTCTGGAGTGGGCGGGATGTTAATTAGGGCTTATTTTGGTGGTAGGGCTTATATTGGGCACATGTGTAAAAATTAAGCTACGGTGAGCATGGGGGGAGTGGAGCTGCCCTACTACTTACCTTTGGACAGTTGTAGCCAGGCCTCGCACACCCTGACACCTGCCTTGCTGGCCCATTTCTTCTGAAGGCCTCTTTCCTGATCAAAAAGCTCTGGATCGATCTGGAGCTCTGTTATTGGCTGCAGAGGCCTTCAGGAAAGCCTTGCCAGCTGTAGAAGAAGAAGTTCTTGAAGGCCTCTGACAGCAAAAAGGAGGCCAGGAGGGGTGACACGCGCAAGTGTGGTTAGTCAGTGGATGATTTCCCCTGAAATTAAGACCTGGTGCCTTTCTTGGTGGCAAAAAAATATAAGACAGTGTCTTATTTGGGGGGGAACACAGTGTGTGTGTGTGTGTGTGTGTGTGTGTGTGTGTGTGTGTGTGACACCCAGCAATTTGGCCTTCTAATCAGCATGCCTTCCACATTTCTCTCCCTCCTCCCCTTTCCTTTTAATCTAATGAAAGAAGAAGCCGCTAAAATGTCAACATTTGCAATTCGGGTGCTCCATTTAAGCTATAAAAATAATAATTAAAAGGGTAAAACCTTTGAGAGATTTCTTCATTTTATATGGTTTGCCAAGATATGATACACATTCAAGGAAGCTAGTAAAAAGAATTAATTAGAAAGAGCTAAAGCCCAACAAGCTATGGAAAATTAATGAAGCGGGGAAGAAAATGTCATTGTAAAGACCCAGAGCTAAAGTACTGTATATACACTGTGGCCTTACTCTTCTTCTCACTAAGCCTCCTTTAATCTCTTCTCTCTCTTTTTTGGGGAGGAGGAGAAGAAAAAAAAAGAGAGAGAGATCAACACTAATAGCACTTCTCTGCTGAGGAATGACAGCCAAATAATACCCGAGAAATTGAGTTTGCTTTGTGGTGACATTTTTTTAAAAAATTTCTTTCTTTTTCCCTCCCCTGAAAAGCGACACTAAACCGGCTTTTGACCCCCTGTGTTACGTTTTGCAATGTGCTTACATTTCATTCCCTCTTTAACCTCAAGTCAAGGAAGCCTATGTATAATCAACTCAATAAATTGAACGCTGTGCAGGGAAGTCGTGGGTTTTTTTTGTTTTTTGTTTTGCTTCTTCAACTATTTATTGGGTAATTTCCTCAAAAGTCATTTCGCTCAAGCGAAAGAAGAACTTCATGGAAATTCTCACTAGAAAACAAAGGTTGGAAACTCATGGAGGAGAGAAGCAACCTGGGAGGAAGGAGAAATTTCCTGACAGTGAGAACAACGAATCGGCGGAACGACTTACCTCCAGACATTATGGCTTTTATTTATTTTAGGAAATTTATATGTCTATCTGCACATGAGGACTCAAGGAGGCTTACAGGAATATAAAAGCCTCATATATAAAGTAATAAAAGAAGAATGGAATGGAATGGAATGGAATGGAATAGAACAGAACAGAACAGAACAGAACAGAACAGAATAGAATAGAATAGAATAGAATAGAATAGAATAGGGAGGGCAGAGCTGGCGTCACGACGATACGGCATGCGATCTTGGAGGTCTGAGATCACTGCTGATATCTTTGCTCCTGGACTGTCCAAATGGATCTAAACCATCCCAAAGAGATGGTGAATGTAAAGAGCGCGTCCTGTCGATCCCAGGGATACCACAAAGTCCCTGGTAGATCCAGGAGAAGCTCTTTTTGCCAGCGGCAAAGAGGCAGCCATTAAAGCTGCTGAAGTTGGGACAGTTCTGAAACAGAAGAGAATGGAAAGAGAAAGTGTGCCGGTTTGGTGAGAATTTTTTCTTTACTTTAAGATTTGAAAGGACACCCTAAGGAAAAGAAAGAATCTGTAAAATCTTAGGCAGAAGTGATTAAGCGGCAATTTTAAACAGGAAGTCAAATTAATTTTGACTAATTAACACAACACACAAGATTCCTTCAACTTGGTTAGTTACTGTTCTATTCTGTTCTATTCTGTTCTATTCTATTCTATTCTATTCTATTCTATTCTATTCTATTCTATTCTATTCCATATTTTCTATTCTATTGTATTCTACTCTACTCTACTCGATCTATCCCACCCCACCCCATCCCATCCCATCCCAACCCATTCTATTCTACTCATACCATCACAACACAACACACAAGATTCCTTCAACTTGGTTAGTTACTGTTCTATTCTATTCTATTCTATTCTATTCTATTCTATTCTATTCTATTCTATTCTATTCTATTCTATTCTATTCTATTCCATTCCATTCTATTCTGTTACGTTGAGAGAACCACTTGTCAATTGACTTCATGGCTCATGTTAGTTCAAACTTGAGCAAATAGAAGGTGCTTCTCAGGACACCGGCAGAATCCATATGCCCGAGTTCCCTTTCCTTATCTAGAGCTGCAGCTTTAAGATGCTCCATGTTGCTCCACTGGAGCAGAACACGAAGGACTCAAGGAGGGCCCACAATATCTTTCAGGATCATAAATAATCAGCCTCACTCCATACTTCTCATATGATGCTTTTCATTTCCGAGCTACTGTGCAAACATTAACTAATTAATCCTCACGACTCCCACGTGAGACAGTTAGCAGAAATCATGCTTGGCTTCTATATAGCCCCTCCAAGCTGCCCCATCAGAGAGACATTTGAAATATTAATTCTTATTTATTATCTGTTTGGGCCACATATGCCTTAGTGTGGTATCAGAGGCAGACACAGTGTCCCTAGACAGATGTAGCATGTAAGTAGCCATTTATCCGCATTTTATATTGAGGCATGCAACGAATTAAGGTTTTGCAGTCTCTCTGGATGTAAGGTCTCCCCAATTCCATCAAAATCTGAAATTGCAGGACAGAGGGATGCTCCCCTCTCTTTCCAATCTATGCTTTCCTTCCTTCCTCCTTCCCTCTCTCTCCCTCCCTCCCATGCTTCCCTCCCTCCCTCATTCCATTCCTTTCTTTCCTCCCTCCCTTCTTTCCTTCCTTCACCCCTCCTTCATTCCATTCCATTGCTGTCCTTGCTTTCCTTCCTCTTTCTCTTCATCTCCCTCCCTCCCCCCTCCCTTCTTTCCTTCTTTCACCTCTCCCTCATTCCATGCCTTTCCTTGCTTTCCTTCCTTCCTTTTTTTTTTATTAATCTACTTTCAAACAAATCTCTCCCAATTAAAAAAAAACATAGCCCACAAATACTACATTCTGGAAAACGTGTGTGTCAATAGATAGATAGATAGATAGATAGATAGATAGATAGATAGATAGATAGATAGATAGATAGATAGATATAGATATAGATATAGATATAGATATAGATATAGATATAGATATAGATATAGATATAGATATAGATATAGATATAGATATAGATATAGATATAGATATAGATGATATAGATATAGATATAGATATAGATATAGATATAGATATAGATATAGATATAGATATAGATATAGATATAGATATACCGTGTTTCTCACATAATAAGGCCGGGCCTTATTTTTTTTTGACCCCAAAAACGGCTAGGATGTCTTTTGGGGTGACTTAATTCCCCTCCCTTGCATCCTCGGGTGGGTGGGCGGGCGGTGACAGCTTGGATATTCGGGAGACCTTCGGGTTTGCTTTCCTTCTCCCTTGCTGCCGCGGCGTGCGTTTGGCGCAGCCACGTGCGGCCAGTCAGGGCTCCTCCCTGCAACCGGGAGCCCTGAGGAGACACTTGGCTTAGGCGCTCCCGTCTTCCCTTTGCTTTCGAAGGTAAAGCAAATTATTTTACAAAGCCTCCCCTGCCCGAGAGGGCAGCCCAACCCCATTTGGGGAGGCTAATTTCCCGGGGCCTTTTCCGTTCCTCCCCGACCTCCCTACACTGCACGCCTCTGACGCGCCGGTCCCTTCAGCCCAGCGAGCTCTTCCACCTCAAAGAAAGGCCAGGCGGGCTGAGGCAGAAACAGCCACCACCCTTAGCCTGACACGGGGAGAATGAGCGAGGTTAGCACCCGCCAGCCCGTCCTTCCTGCCTTTGGAGGCACCTGCACCAAGCACCTCCGCGGCTCGGTTTCCCCTACCAGCGGGTCCTCCTTTCGTGCGGAGGGCTGCGGGGGAATGCGCTCGCCCGAGAGGATCTCTCCCTCTCTCTTCCCGCAAGGTCAACGTCTGCGCTGCAGAGGAGAGGGCTGCAGCCGGTTCCTCCTGCTTGCTGAGAGGTGAGGAAGCTGTGGCTCGCCCGGGTGAGATTTGAGAACGAGGGGCAGGAAGAGGCACACACACACCCGCGGCTCGCTTTCCCAGCTCTGCCCAGCATTTACGGCTCTGGCGCGACCCTGGCGGGCAGCGAGCGCCTCCACGCCGGATCCTCCGCTCATCCTCAACCGGCTGGGGAGGGACGGAAGAGGGCCCGGGAAATTAGCCTCCCCAAGTGGGGTTGGGCTGCCCTCTCGGGCAGGGGAGGCTTTGTAAAATAATTCGCTTTACCTTCGAAAGCAAAGGGAAGACGGGAGCGCCTGAAGCCAAGTGTCTCCTCAGGGCTCCGGTTGCAGGGAGGAGCCCTGACTGGCCGCACGTGGCTGCGCGCTAAACGCCGCGCCCGTTGCTCTAACGCCACGGCAGCAAGGGAGAAGGGGCAGCAAGGGAGAAGGGAGAAGCAACGGTGGGAGCTCTCCGATATGAAGTGCCCCACCAACGCAGGTAGCACCATATCCGGGCATGCAACAAAAGTACTTCCTAACGGCAACCCCGCTTCCCCCCATTTCGCATGTTTAATATGGGGCTTAATTTGGGGGAGGGGCTTAATTTGATTTTATGCCAATAAAACATGGTGGGGCTTCCTATTGGTGGAGAACCGTATTGTTGGAGAAACACGGTAGATATAGATATAGATATAGATATAGATATAGATATAGATATAGATATAGATATAGATATAGATATAGATATAGATATAGATATAGATATAGATATAGATATAGATATAGATGTGGATCTTTGGTTATTCGGTTTTCTCCCGCATAAAATTGGAAGTATCTTGGCAACATTTCAACAAAATTTCATTCGTCATCTTCAGGCTTGTGTCTTCGACTTTGTGCTTCTTGGAGTAGCAAAAAGCCGAAGACACAAGCCTGAAGATGACGAATGAGATTTCGTGAAACGTTACCAAGATACTTCCAATTTTACACTGGAGAAAACCCAATAACCAAAGATCCACATACAAATACCCATGAAAACTTCAGAAAATATGTATGTATGTATGTATGTATGTATGTATGTATGTATGTATGTATGTATATATATATATATATATATATATATATATATATATATATATATATATATATGTGTGTGTGTGTGTGTGTGTGTGTGTGTGTGTGTGTGTGTCTGTGTGTGTCTGTGTCTGTGTCTGTGTCTATGTCTATGTCTGTGTGTCTGTGTGTCTGTGTGTCTGTGTGTCTGTGTGTTTTCTTAAGGTGTAGGTTTTTTTGTCTTGATTGGCTGGCAACATTGTGTTTCCTGTATTGGAGGCTTTTAGTGTGGCTTGGCTCCGAGTAAATGGATGGCTATCATTTATTAGGAAGCTAGGTTTCATCTGGGTGCCTGGTTGAGGTGTGTTTAAACTGGAGGTATGGGGGGGGGTCTGTTTGTGCCCAGGTGTTTGCTTGGCTTGTGGTGTGGAGATTTTTTTGTTTGTGAGTGCAGGCTTCCAAATAATTGACAGTCTGGTGCAATCATCTCTTCTATTCATGCTTTCAGGTCTTTTTTCAATCTCTATGGCTTCTCTGATAATTCTGTAGCTGGGGTTTTCTATAGTGGCTAAGGTTTGGTGCCATTGAAGTCGATGCTATGACCCGTGACTTTCATGTGTTGGACTAGTGAGGAAGTGTGTTCCAGCTTTTTGACTGCATTTTTGTGTTCATCCAGGCGGGTACTTATTCTTCTATTGGTCTGTCCAATGTATGTGGCAGGGCATGATGCACAGGGGACTTCGTATATGCCTTGGTTTTCCAGGTCAATTTTATCTTTGGGGTTTCTAAGGATGGCTGCTATTTTTCTGTCTGTTTTGAAGGCAGTCTTGATGTGATGCCTGTGTAGTATCTTACTGATTTTGTCTGTAGTACCTTTTATGTAGGGCAGGACAGCTGTTCCATAGGTCTGTATTATATTATATTATATAACACATATTTCATGTACAAAGGACAAAGATACAAGCAAATTGAAGGAGCCCCTATGGGATCACCATTGTCTCCCATCATTGCAAATCTGTTCATGGAAGAATTTGAATCCAGAGCCCTAGCCAATGCCACCCACAAATCCAAACTATGGTTAAGATACATCGATGACACATTTGTGATTTGGCCCCATGGAAAAGAAAACCTAAACAATTTCCTAACACACCTAAACAGCACACACCCCAAAATCAAATTCACCATGGAAATGGAAACAAACAAACAACTACCATTCCTAGATGTACTAATCTACAAAAAAACAGATGGCACACTAGGACACACCATATACCATATACCACACCAACTGCTACCTCAACACCCAATCCCACCACCACCCAGCACAGATAAACTCTGTGGCCAAAACACTAATTGCCAGAACCAAATGCCTGGCAGACAAGATACACATAAAGACTGAACTATGCACCCTGACTAAAATACTGACACACCCCAACCAGCACCCAGATGAAACCTAGCTTCCTAATAAATGATAGCCGTCCATTTACTTGGAGCCAAGCTGCGCTAAAAGCCTCCAATACAGGAACACAATGTTGACAGCCAATCAAGACAAAAAAAGCCACAAAACAGATAGAAGATATTAGAAACACCAATCAAGCAGAACACAGCAAACTCCAAGACCAATAAACACAGACCAAGACGACCAATAAACACAGACCAAGTCTCCCAACCAATCAGGATGAAGAAAAAACCATTCTGGCACAGCAGTAGGCTAGCCCCAAATTTAAAACTGAAACGGCTGTGAAAGTCTGACTCACAGACGAACACAATACAGAAGCCTGATGAAGGCAGATGAGATTCTGCCAAAACGTTGCTACAACTTTAAAAGCACAACTATAATGACGTGGGAAAATACCCGAACAAAGCTGAATACCATAAATGTAAGTACCCGTGAAAACTTAAGAGAGAGAGAGAGAGAGAGAGAGAGAGAGAGAGAGAGAGAGAGAGAGAGGTATAAATGAGCCTTTTCTTGCAAATTCTCTGCGTAGTGTCCGAATGCATCTCGAAATGCCTATTTCTACATGCATATTTCGCTTCAGACTATAACATTTAGCAGTCGGGGTTCTAAATTTATTTTTATTCTTCTTCATTTTGCAATAGTCCAAGAGGGGGAGATGAGGCCATTTTGTGAAAATAAAATTCCTCAAGCATCACTATGTAGAAATCTCATTACTTCTGGTGTGCACTCTGGGTTCTCTTCTCGCCTTGGTCCTTGTGTGTGGCAGTGTTAGAGTGTTTTTGAAAGTGTCACTAGTGGGATAAAATATGGACAATATATGATAGCAGTGCATAAAGTCAGGGCCTACATTCAATTGTTCAGGGAACCCTTAGCAATGTTATAGAGACTCGAACATATTGAAGTTGAATCTGGTAAAACATCTGTCTAATCTTTCCTTCCTTCTGTCTATTTTAATTCCTTCCTTTCTTCCCTCCTCCTTCTCCTCCTCCCTCCCTCCCTTTCTTCTTTTTTATTTCCTCCTTCCCTTCCTTTCTCCCTTCTTTCCCTTTTCCTTCCTTCCTTTCTTCTTCCTCTCTTCCTTTCTCCTTCCTTCCCCCTTCCCCTCCCTTCCTTCTTTCTCTTTTCCTTCCTCCCTTCTTCCTCTCTTTTCTCCTTTCTTCCTCTCCTCTTCCTCTTCCTCCTCCTCCTTCCTTCCTTCCGCCCTTCCTTCTCTTTTATTTCCTCTCTCCCTCCCTTTTCTCTCTTTTCCTTCCTTCCTTCTTTCTTCCTCTCTTCCTTTCTCCTTCCTTCCCTAGTCCTTCCTTCCTTCCTTCCTTTATTCTAACACATGCTTCCACTAATCGCTTGTTATGGCAGGGCAAAAGATGGATTTGAAGTGGCAGGACAGAAACACATACATTTCTGAATTTGGGGATTAGAGATGATTCTGAAGAAAATCACCAAGAATTTAAGAAAATCCCACCAAAGGATGGTAGAACAAATAGATTCAGAATGCAGGCACAAAGGACAAAGCTCAAATCATTTTATTTTTTTTATTTTGTCAATTGCTTACAAGATAATAGGTATAAGTAAATGCATAGTTATGAATACATGGAAACATATAAGAAAAATAAAAGAAACAATAGGACAGGGACAGTAGGCATGTTAGTACGCTTATGCACGCCCCCTACATACCTCTTAGGAAAGGGGTGAGGTCAATAGTAGAAAGTCTAAGGTTAAAGTTTTTGTGGTTTGGGGAAGAAACCACAGAGTCAGGTAGAGTATTCCAGACATTGACCACTCTGTTGCTGAAGTCGTATTTCCTGCCATCAAGTTTGGTGCGGTTAACCTTGAGTTTGTATCTATTGTGTGCTCTTGTGTTGTTATGGTTGAAGCTGAAGTATTCATTGACAGGTAGGACATTGCAATGTATGATTTTATATACTATACTTAGATCGGACTGAAGGCGGTGTAGTTCTAATTTTTCTAGGTCTTGAATTTCAAGTCTGGTGGCATAAGGTATTCTGCAACAAGTAGAGGAGTGGAGAACTCTTCTTGTGAAATATTTCTGGACTTTCTCAACTGTGTTAATATCAGATACATAATGTGGGTTCCAGACTGATGAGCTGTCTTTGAGTATTGGTCTAGCAAATGTTTTGTATGCTCTAGTTATTTGTGTAATATTACCAGAGAAAAGGCTATGTAAGATTAGGTTAACAACTCTTAACGCCTTTTTGGCTATGTAGTTACAGTGGGCTCTAGCACTTAGATCATTAGAGATGAGTATTCCAAGGTCCTTGACAGAGTTTGGGTCATCAACAAGGTCTTGACTATTCAGCTTGTATTTTATTTTCTGATTATTTTTTTTTGCCAATATGTAGGACAGAGCATTTATTTGTTGAGATTTGAAGTTGCCATTTGTTTGACCATTCTGATACATAGTCAAGATCTTTTTGAAGGGTAGCAGTATTGTCTGTGGTGTTGAGTAGCTTTACATCATCAGTGAAGAGAACGCAGTTGCTCTTAATATGATCACAGAGGTCATTTATGTTGAATATGAAAAGAGTTGGTCCTAGAACTTCATCCTTCTTCATCCTTCTTCAGACGTACTATGCAAAGATTCAGCTCTCTGTACAAGGAAAGGAGAAGAGAAGACGACCAGAAGCAAGGTTTTTAAGATACAAAATCAGTAACCAGATGTCTGGCTTTTGATATAAATATTAACAAAAGAGATAAGCTTTTGGAGGTGTGAGCTGCCTTCCCCTGGCTGGCTGTGATCCAGTCCTGACAATGATGAATAAGTTGAGAGACAACTAACCTTGCTTATAACAAATGCCTGGCAAAGGGGGAGAAGAGCTTTCATTGCAATCTTGCATCCATCTGCAAAGAACGAGTTATTGTGCTTCTCTCTCTCTCTCTCTTTTTTTCAAACTCCTCCCTCCTTCTGAGTTTTCCGATCCCCCCCCTCCGACCCCCACCCCGGTTCCTTTTCTTTTTTCTCCCCTGCCAAATTGATAGAGCAGTCTTCAGGGCCTCTGTTTTGACAAATAATATACCCTTTTGGAATAACACGGATGAAACTAATCTACAAAGGGGAAGGTAAGCGTTCAAGATAACAGCCGGTGTGGATTACATACTCCGGCAGGTTCAAAGGAAACTTCCCATAAATATTTACCTCAGTTCCTCTGCCATGGAATTACTTTGTGAAACTTACCATGAAGAAAATGTCTTCCTCCCAGTTATTTTGCAGTATCATTTCTCAGAATAATCTTCTGGGCTTTCTCTGTTATTGGTTTCTCTCTCTCTCTCTCTCTCTCTCTCTCTCTGTGTGCCCCCCTCTCATCCTTTCTACCCTCTTTCCGTTTTATTTATTTTTTCCTCCCCTTTACACTGTAAACTTAGATTGGAAACATTTAAACTGTGCTCACCCAGTGTGTGCACGGTCCAAAATGTAGTTATCTCAGGGAACAAATGGTTTCTCTCTTTGCAAAAACAAAAAATCTCTTCCCCATCTCCCCAATTTTTTTAAAAAATGCTGTCCTTCCAAGAGACCCACACATTGTGTCACTTCAATCCATTACTTGGAATACAGTTGAATTTTCTTTAGAGTTTTTTAAAAAATGTAAAATATAATGCAGTAGCAGTTTTCCATCACTTCTCTTCTCTTCTCTTCTCTTCTCTTCTCTTCTCTTCTCTTCTCTTCTCTTCTCTTCTCTTCTAATTCCATTCATTCCATTCCCTTCCCTTCCCTTAATTTCATTCATTCATTCCCTTCCCTAACTTATCTTACCTTCCTTCTCTCCTCTTCTAATTTCATTCATTCCCTTCCTTTCCTCTCCCTTCCTCCTCTCCCCTCTCCCCTCCCCTCAATTTACAACCACAACTGAGCCCCAAATTTCTGTGGCTAAGGGAGACATTTGTTAAGTAAGTTTTGCCTTATTTTACAACTTTTCTTGCCACGGTCATTCAGTGAATCACTGCAGTTCTTAAGTTAGTAGCAGAGTAACTTTACTTCACTTACAATTCACACTTTGTTAAGTCAACTTGGCTTCCCCATTGACTTTGCTTCTCAGACGGTCCCAAAAGGGGATTACATGACCCTTGATTACTGCATAAATGTGAATCAGATGCCAAGTGTCTGTATTTTGGTCACATTATGGGGATGCTGCAGTGGTCGTAACTGTGGATAACGATTATAAGTCACAGTTTTCAGTGCTGTTGTAACTTAGAATGGTCACTAAATAAACTGTTGTAAGTTGAGGACTATATGTATAAAGCTTTTGAATCATGGCCATTATTATTTTTTTATTTTTTATTTTAAATGCAAAGTGTTAATTCAAAGAAGAGGGAGTCAAACGTTCCAGGAAAGGCAGTTTGTCTCATTCAGTTGAGACACCAATAAACTTCTTCCCATTACGCCGACGGTGGCCATGTTGCCTGTTTTCTTCCACAAACCACATCGCACAACCCCTCTGGATCTGGTGCAAGCTCTCACTGGGTTTCTCTTCTCTCTAGTCTTTCCAGTCACTCTGGCCTTCTCTCTGTTCTGGCCCCATAACCTGTCAGAGTGTTTGCAGCGTGACTACTATTATGATACAACCCAGGAGCACAATACAGCACACAGAGGCTTTGTCTGACTGCTATATACATACATATCCATGTTAGGCACATACCAGGCAAGTAATCAATCTTCATTATTCTGCATGAAGAACTACAATGGAGAGAGAACATGAGGAGAGAGAGATGCTCTCTCATGGCCTCCCTTATACAGACAGCTTCTTAAAGCAACAATAACCCTGCTGACTCATCCTCATTGCATCAGCATTTATAGCAGCCTTATAGCAGCTGGTCAACTATTAAATCTCCAATATCTTAATACTATTCTCCAAAGCACCTAAGGGAAGGACAAGAAGCAATGGATGGAAGTTAATCAAGGAAAGAAGCAACCTAGCAATAAGGAGAAATATCCTGACAGTCAGAACAATTAATCAGTGGAACAACTTGCCTCCAGAAGTTGTAAATACTCCAACACTGGAAGTTTTTAAGAAGAGACTGGACAATCATTTGTCTAAAATGGTATAGGGTTTCCTGACTAAGCAGGGGGTTGGACTAGAAGGCCTCCAAGGTTCCTTCCAACTGTTATTCTAATTCTAATTCATGATTTTATTGCACATGTGACATCATTGTGGCTTCTACCAGATGCATATGTGAGAGCCTTTTCTACCCCAAACACTTTATTTATATGTTGAATAAATAGAAATCTATTTATGCTCTTCTAAGGCATACGCTGCTCTCTGGGTGGCCACGAAAAATAATTATTTCAGGTTTATACAGACAGGAACTGCAGGGAAGGGAAAATGAACCAAAGGAGGATCCAATAAAAACAGACAAATATTCCCCAATATTTCTCTAATCTCCAAATGTTAAAGATGTTAATGTAACATTGAATGGCACACCAGAGCTTTACACTCTGACTGTTTATCAGGGTTCGTATCATACTGAGAAGTTGCAAAAAATGTTATTTTTCCAGATGTAATGGAATGTTTATCAGGAATGTCAGCATTGTTCCATTCAGCTCTGTTTGGAAGCAGTCAAGAGTTGAAATAAAAATGTGTGAGAATAGACTATAAACTATAGACTATAGACTATAGAACATAGAACATAGGATGGGATGGGGTAGAAATAAGAGTAGAGCAGAGCAGAGCAGAACAGAACAGAACAGAACAGAACAGAACAGAACAGAATAGAATAGAATAGAATAGAATAGAATAGAATAGAATAGAATAGAATAGAATAGAATAGAATAGAATAGAATCTAGAAGGGACTTTGGAGGTCTTCTAGTCCAGCCCCCTGCTCAAGCAGGAGAACCTATACCATTTCAGATAAGTGACTGTCTAGACTCTTCTTAAAAACCTCCAGTGATGGAACATCCACAACTTCTGAAGGCAAGTTCTTCCATTGGTTAATTGTCCTCACTGTCAGGAAGTTTCTCCTTAATTCCAGGTTGCTTCTCTCCTGGATTAGTTTCCAACCATTGTTTCTTGTCCTGTCTTGACCCTCCTCTTCTTTGTGGTAGCCCCTCAAATACTGGAATACTGCTATCATGTCTTCCTTAATTCTTCTTTTCTTCAGACTAGCCGAACCCAAATCCTGTAGCCTGTTCTGTTCTTCTGTTATTCTGTCATTCTGCTATTCTGTCATTCTGTTATTCTGCTGTTCTGTTATTTCTGCTATTCTGTCATTCTGCTATTGTTATTCTGCTATTCTGTCATTCTGCTATTCTGCTATTCTGTCATACTGCTATTCTGTTATTGTGTCATTCTGTTATTCTGCTGTTCAGTCTCCTAAAGATCTGTTTTCCACAGGCAACAATACAATTTGAAGTGATCAAGAGAACCAAATGCAGAAAGCCGGCTTATGATGTGTCTAAATATTAGGGAATTTGGAATTGAAGAACAGCAGTAATAGAGGCTACACATCATCTGACAAATTTAAAGAGGTGTTTGGTTTGGTGGTTGTGTTACGAATATAGGTCATGTAACAGCTATTTGGGTTGGAAATATATAAACCAGGATAGACATTTTAAAACTGTATCTTTAAGAAAATGCAAAATTGTAATTGGGTGTAGTTTCTCAAACAGCCATAAGATGGAGCCAGAAACCTGGGTTGTCTTAGTTTTAGTCTCAGAAGAGAGTGTGTCTCAGTGAATCTCTGTTTCCTTCTGTTGGAGAGTTTTGCCGTTCCTCCATTTCTTCTAATTGACTGATATTACTGGATTTAATGTAAGTCTGTTACTGAACTGTTTTTGACATTGGACTTTGTTATTGGATTATCCCTGGACTGAAAACTGACTGATCTTACCTGTGAATGACTTTGGACTGTTTTTGAACTTTGCTTAAAAGTTTCTGGAAGTAAAAACCTACATTTACTGTACAGTGTATCTGTGTGATGTGTGTGTATTATTCAAACACTACTCTCAATACGTCTCCCTGTATGCGCTCATTCTCCTTATGGGGAATTACCTCAACAGGTTGCCACAATAATTCAATAGAACTCACATTTCCAACTCAATCTAGAGTTGAGTACCAGATGCTGGGAACAAACAGCATGGAGTGGCAATCAATTTTATCTTTTGCTTATAAAGTTCCAGCAACCACTCTCTCTCAGCATCATTGGAAGCAAATGTGCTAACTCTCCATCTCATGCAGTTGTTGAAACTGGTTCCACTCAGGAATGAATAAGAGAGAAACCATCACAGCTAGTGACTGCATTTAGATAGGATACTTCACCTGGTTTCTAAAAAGAAACCATTTTCTGGATTTGCACAATTACAGGTGGTCTTTGACTTATGACTTCAACTGAGCTGAGCATTTTGGTTGCTGAATGAGACATTTGTTAAGTGAATTTTGCCCCATTTTATGACCTTTGTTGACACAGTTGTTAATTGGATAGATAGATGATAGATAGATAGATAGATAGATAGATAGATAGATAGATAGATAGATAGATTATAAGATAGATATAGAGAGATAGATGAGAGATATTGATAGAGATAGATGGATAAAGATAGATAGATAGATAGATAGATAGATAGATAGATAGATAGATAGATAGATAGATAGATAGATAAACAGATAAATTGTATGTATGTATGTATGTATGGTATTCAGCTTTGTTTGGGTATTTTCCCACGTCATTATAGTTGTGCTTTTAAAGCTGTAGCAATGTTTTGGCAGAATCTCCCAAACCACGCAAAAGCAACTTGTACAAAGAGGAACTAAAAGCCCTGCAAGCCCTAAAGAACGACAGCAGCATAATCATACTTCCAGCAGATAAAGGTAATGCCACAGTAGTAATGGATAGAAAAGACTACGAAACAAAATTCCTACTCCAAGACTCCACATACAAACCCATAAACATGGACCCAACCACATATCTGGAAAAAATAACCAAGAAGAAAATTATAACCAGCCACATGAGCAAAGAGATTCAACAGACAATCATCCCAAGAGAAAAATCTTCCAGATGCCCCAAACTATACAGCCTCCCAAAAATCCACAAAGAAGGCATACCTCTCAGACCCATAGTCAGCTCCAGAGGAGCACCACCACAAAACCTAGCTAAAAACTTAGCAAAGCAGCTACAGTCCCTAGTGGCTAGGGTTTTGGTGCCATTGAAGTCGATGCTATGACCTGTTGCTTTCATGTGTTGGACTAGTGAAGAAGTGTGTTCCAGCTTTTTTACTGCATTTTTGTGTTCATCCAGGTGTGTACTTATTCTTCTATTGGTCTGTCCAATGTATGTGGCCGGGCATGATGCGCAGGGGACTTCATATATGCCTTGGTTTTCCAAGTCAATTTTATCTTTGGGGTTTCTTAGGATGGCTGCTATTTTTCTGTCTGTTTGAAGGCAGTCTTGATGTGATGCCTGTGTAGTATCTTACTGATTTTGTCTGTAGTACCTCTTATGTAGGGCAGGACAGCTGTTCCATAGGTCTGTTCATCTTCTAGGTCTCCATTATGTCTCAGTGTGTTTTTGTGGATCAAGCCGGTGATTTTGCTTTTGTGGAAGCCGTTGGCTGTCAGTACTTTAGTCAGGGTGCAAAGTTCAGTCTTTATGTGTGTCTTGTCTGCCAGGCGTTTGGTTCTGCGATTAGTATTTTGGCCACGGAGTTTATCTGTGCTGGGTGGTGGTGGGATTGGGCATTGAAGTAGCGGTTGGTGTGTTTTTTCTTCTGGTATATGGTGTGTCCTAGTGTGCCATCTGTTTTTTGTAGATTAGTACATCTAGGAATGGTAGTTGTTTGTTTGTTTCCGTTTCCATGGTGAACTTGATTTTGGGGGTGTGTGCTGTTTAGGTGTGTTAGAAAATTGTTTAAGTTTTCTTTTCCATGGGACCAAATCACAAATGTGTCATCGATATATCTTAACCATAGTTTGGGTTTGTGGATGGCATTAGCTAGGGCTCTGGATTCGAATTCTTCCATGAACAGGTTTGCAATAACGGGTAACAGTGGTGATCCCATAGGGGGTCCTTCAATTTGCTTGTATCTTTGTCCTTTGTATATGAAATATGTGTTGGTTAAGCAGTGTTCTGCTAGTTCCATGAGGTGTTTAGCTGATTGGTATTTATTTTTGATGATTTCAAGAGTTTCTTTTATCGGGACTTGAGTGAATAGTGAAACCATGTCAAAACTTACAAGCAGATCTTCTTGTTCCACGTGTAGAAGACGGGATGATACCTCCCGCCTACCAGACATCTGGAAGCTAGCCCTCACCAACAAACGAGTCCCAGCCATGAAAACCAACACCAGACCCGAAACAACATGGGACACCACCGCCAATCCCCCTCATCAGACCCAGGCCCAAGCCCATCCTATAAACGAAGGGCAACCACCATCCAGAAACCAGACCACGGCTGCTTCGCCAGCTGTGGCACCCCTCGACCCCAAAACCAAACAAGCTGACACACGCCAAGAACACAGACCCATACCCCAAACTCGAAGCCAGACTAAAACCCCGAATGCTACATCACAGCCACCCACTCAGGACATCACATCAGAAAACTCAGGAAATTACACGACAAGAACTCAAGATGTTGCAACACAGCAAATGACCCAGGATATCACAGCACAAGACCAAGGATACCACAGCAATAAATCTCACAAGGTCATCACACAACCCATTACACAAGCCATTACAACACAGGAGGCTAATGGAAAAGAGATCAAAACACAAACGACCCAGGAGATTACAACGCAGGACCCAGGATACCACAACAAAAGAACTTGCAAGCCCATCACACATCCCATTACCCAAGCCATTAAAACAGGAGAGGCTAATGGGAAAAAAAAGATCACTACAAAACAAATGACCCAGGAGATTACAGCACAAGATCCAGGATATCTCCACAACAAAACTCACAAGGCCATCACACAGCCCATTATACCAACATCAACTCCATCAACTAATCAAGAGGCAGCAGCGCAGCCAACCAGCCCAGCACACCAGCCCCCACCACCAGTATTTATAGAGAGACGGCAGCTCCGATCACACACTGCTTGCACTGGCATGAAGCCGAAAGCACCAGCCTGAGGATGGCGAGAGGGACCTCGCCGAAACGTCGCCAAGATACTCTTAATCTTACACGGGAAAAGACCCAAACACACCTAGACCTACATACTTGTACCCGTGAAAATCTATGAAAAGAGAGAGAGAGAGAGAGAGAGAGAGAGAGAGAGAGAGAGAGAGAGAGAGAGAGAGAGAGAGAGAGAGAGAGAGAGAGAGAGAGAGAGAGAGAGAGAGAGAATGAATTAGGTGGTAGATATTTAAATACCAATAGAATATATGCACCTACAGATTAAACAGTGTGTGTGTGGGGTGTCCTTGGTGCTCTCTGAGTTTGGTTGTTTTCTTGCAGATGTTTCATTACCCAGCTAGGTAACATCATCCATTCTAGAAGGGAGTGGGTTTTGCTCTCTGTTTATCTATAAGTGGCATGGCCTGTCAATGTGGGTGAGAGCATTCTTGTGAGATTTGCCAGTGCAGTGTAAAACAGTGCTATCAGTTCATATGATCTTGGAAAGGCCCCTCTTTTGATGCAACCTAGGACTGCATTAACTATTTTTGCATTTATCCAGGTGGGAATCTGGGAGTGGATTCTATGTCGTCAAAACCAACTCATTAAAACTGGCCATTCCAATCTTACCTTGCTTTGATTCACAGGCCCTTAAGGTGAACGTACCTTAAGTTTGTGGGCAGACTCAATGATAACGTAATTCAGTTCCCTTCTCTCTCCTTAGATACAGCAAGTGACTTTGATGTTTCATTCTCCTTTAACTCCAATGCTTCATGAAATAGGCTATTTAAGCTTGAGGAAGTACAAATATGTTCCCATCCTGTGTCAGAAATTTATTGAGGGAAAAATAAAAAAAAAAGTTCTAAGGTCTGCATTTCCTTCAAATTAAGTAGTTTCCAGTAGTTAATTTTCTGTGAAAGGTAATTCTCACCTCAAACTGCTCTTCTGGCAACATCAGCACTTGATACAGTAAATAAATTTTCAAGTTATCATCAAGTTCTTCTATGATCGAATCCCGTCCCACCAGCTGAAATGATCAGAGATTAAAAACTCCTGAGAACTAAATGATCCAGACTGAGAAGCATTTGATTTCCCTGATAAATTATACAAACGAGGCACTTGAAAGAGTTTCTTAACCAATTTGGCCACTGAAGATCACCTCCATTTCAATTAAAGGAAACTGTGGCACAGGCAAGTACAGCTCATCATTCTCCCTGATGTCAAGAAAGATTAGGGAGGAGGAGAGCAAAGGAGGAATAAAAGGAATCCAATCCAAACCATACCCACTTTCCATTTCAAGGAAATAAAAGCATTTCCCCCCTCTTTTTATTAAAAAAATGCCAGTATTATGGACAAAGCATTGTGCATTCGCCTTACTTGGAAGAGACGGGAAGGAGCCAAGAACATAAACAAGCAGAATAAGATATAAATATATACATTGTCATAGATGCATATAATTAGATGATAGATGCATATAACATAGATGCGTACAACTAGATATAACATATGCATATAACTAGATGATATATAGATTAGATATAGATATAAGATATAGATGTGGAGATAGATAGATAGATAGATAGATAGATAGATAGATAGATAGATAGATAGATAGATAGATAGAGGTAGTTAAATAGGTAGGTAGGTAGGTAGGTAGGTAGGTAGGTAGGTAGGTAGGTAGGTAGATAGATAAATGGACAGATGATAGATAGATGATAGATGATAGATGATAGATAATAGATAGATGGATGGATGAATGGATGGATGGATGTAGGTAGATAGGTAGATGATAGATAGATAGATGTAGGTTGGTAAATAGGTAGGTAGGTAGGTAGGTAGGTAGGTAGATAGATAAATGGACAGATGATAGATAGATGATAGATAGATGATAGATGATAGATGATAGATGATAGATTATAGATAGATAGATAGATAGATAGATAGATAGATAGATAGATAGATAGATAGATAGATAGATAGATAGATAGATAGATAGATAGATAGATAGATAGATAGATAGATAAATGGATAGATGATAGATAGATAACAGATGAGAGAGAGAGACAGACAGACAGACAGGAATGTAGGTAGCTAGATAGATATATAAATAGATAGATATAGATATAGATGTGTCAAGTTCCCCAACAATCTGAAGTTTCAAATCGAGAACCCAAGAAGACATTTGTACAACTCAACATCTTCAAGTCCTTGACTTACAACAGTTCTCTTAGTGACCATTCAAAGATCTGTCCCCCAATCTTCCAGTTTAGACAACTGAGCCCCAAATATGTAACCTTTTTCCACCTTCTAGACAGTTTGGGGCAAAACTGGCTACACCTGATTACTAATCAGTCATACACGGATGCATTCCAGATCTTGAAAGGTGCCTTCAAATCAATCTTAATTGATGGTGGCTACATGGATAAGTCTCTAGAATTTCCAGAGAACATTTTGGGAAGCTGTTTGCTCTTGCTTTCTTCCTGGATAGAGGAGGGGGGGACTGGTCCAAGGTCATCCAGTTGGCTTGATGGACTTTGAGTTTCTTCTTGTCTTCTCTCTCCTCTCCTCCAAACTGGGTCATATCCCAGATTATGGATTAATAGGTTACCACCAGTTCTTTTAAACCACTTTATATATTTTTCTCCCTGATGAACTGGCCCTTCAATTCCTGCAAGTGTGTCCATACCACTGTATCCATGTCCATCTACATACAGATTATTTTAGATTAACAGAGTTGGAAGGGACCAAAACTGTATTCAATATTCCAAGTGTCATGTTACCAAGGCAGCATAAAGCAGTACTGATATTTTATCTTGATTCTTTTAGTTTACTTTATTGTCATTGCACCTCGTACAACGAAATCAAACACCATCTTCAGTGCACATCATGACCATGACCATGACAATAAACACAAACACACATCCTTCACCCTTCACACATTGAACCAGAAACCCCCGACACCACACCAACACTGCACTATACAGCAGAATTCAACAGAGCTACTGCCCTGGGATAGAAGCTGTTTTTCAGCCTATTTGTCCTTGTTTTTATTATTCTGTACCTTCTGCCAGATGGTAATAGTTCAAAAAAAGGGTGCCCAGGATGAGATGGATCTTTGAGAATGTGTTGAACTTTCTTTAGGCAGCAGGAGCTATAAAGCTGATCTTGATTCTCTCCCTCTGCTAATGCAGCCTATAACTGCATTGGCTTTTTTGGCAGCTGCAGCACAGCGTTAACTCATATCACAGTCTAATTTGAGCCTGGTCATTTTTGCTTCAAGGGATTTCAACCTTTCCTTTTATTTCTCATGATAAAATTTTGGGATTGTGTGTGTGTGTGTGGTTTTTGTGTGTTTTTACCATTTCCCCCCTTCTCTTCTTTGCTCAACATTCATTCTCAATTTCCACACTTGACTCACACATTACGGTGTTGTGACTCAGAGGATCGAGCCTGCTCTGTCAGAAGATATAGGCTCGAGTGATGAGGAAGACCTGGCATTAAGGTTTGAGCCTGCCTTGTTAAGTGACATAAATGGGAGTCAAGAGGAGGAGGAAGATAGGGCATTGGGGTTTGAACCTGCTTTGCTGGAGCTTTTGGAGTCCTCATCCTCTCCCGTACCTTCCTCGTTAATTACACCTGTGTCAGCAGAGAATCAGGAGAACGTGCCAGAGACCTTAGATGAAGATCAAAGCGAAGAATCTTGGTTTGATGCAAGGAACATAGGTAAGCAGAAACATCAAGCACAAACTGGAAGGAGACGTCGAATCAGAGATTGATTAAGAGACTGACACGCCCCTTCAGGAAATATAAGGAGGCGTGTTAACTCTGGAGCCTTGTCCGGATCAACTTGTTAATTACCTCGTAGCATGGAAGAAGTCTTCTGTTCACCCTTTTGGCTCTGAATCATCTAGTGACTCATTATCTTGGTTCAAAGACAGTTTCTGGGAGAGCTGCCAACGACGTTTACAGAGAGGAGTTAACTCTGTGGTGTCTGATATTCATTTGTTCGTGTTTGTTGCTGTGGGACATTTGGACTCTCATTTGTGGTTACAGGTGAGACATAACATTACAGTATCAGAGGGTGGAGAGCAAAAACAATTAGTCACCTGTTGTGAAGTGGTGTTTCAAATTATAGACCTTTTTAAAAAAAGTTCTTGTCCTAAGAAATAGATTGGAAGGAGCATCCCAGAAGTGGATAGGTTGCTTGTAGCACTAAAGGATAAATCTGAAACAGAAAGTATGGATCACTTAAGTCTTATGCAATGGAGAAAGAAAGAAAAAATGAGCTGTGCAATTTTTTTTTAATAGCTTGCTGGTTTTCTTGTGGTTCATCCTACGGTTATTGGGAATCCATTCATTTCTTCACCGATGAGTACAAAAACTTGCCTGATTACCTTAAAATCCAATCTAAGGTAGCATTTTTTTTAACCAATAATAGTCAGGAGTTTCTTAAGAGGACTGAAACAGATTCGGAAGCATTTCTTTCAAGAGGTGGCTTTTCAGATGGCATGATGTTTCTGATTTCTATATTAGATTAACAGTGTTGGAAGGGACCTTGTAGGTCATCTAATCCAACCCCACACACATGCAGGAGACCCTATACCATTTCTGACAGATGGCAGTCCAATCTCTTCTTGAAAGCCTCCAGTGAAGAAGTTCCCACAACTTCTGAAGGCAACTTCTGTTCCATTGGTTAATTGTTCTCCCTGTCAGAAAATTTATCCTTATTTCCAGGTTGAATCTCTCCTTGTTTAGCTACCATATATTATTCCTTGTCTGGCCTTCGGGTGCTTTGGAAAATAGTTTGACCCCTTCCTCTCTGTGGCAGACCCTCAAATATTGGAAGACTGTTATCATGTCTCCCTTGGTCCTTCTCTTCACTAGACTAGCCAAGCCCAGTTCTTGCAACTGTTCTTCATATGTTTTAGCCTCCAGTCCCCTAATCTGTACTTTTTCTAGAGGCTCACCATCTTTTGTATAATGTGGTGACCAAAACTGGATGCAGTACTCTAGGTGTGGTCTTACTAAGGCTTTATAGCATGGTATTAGTACCTCCTTTGATCTTGATTGTATCCCTCTGTTAATGCAACTTACTTAATGAAACTCCTATTTATGCTTCAAAAGGAAAGTGGCCCATAATTGGTGTAGGTCATAATCCAGGCTAAGGGTCTTTAAGCTTGACAAGTTTAAGACTTATAGATTCAACTCCCAGAATTCCTGAGCTAAAATGACTGGAGGAGGAGGAATTATGGGAGTTGAAGTTCACAAGTCTCAAAAGCTATCAAGTTTGAAGATCCCTGATCTAGGCCATGAACATGAGATAACTTGATCAGTCTTGCATTCATATTTCTACTGTTATTTTATTAGAATACAGAATAACAAAGTTATAAGGGACCTTGGTGGTCTTCTAGTCCAACCTACTGCTCAAGCACCATTTCAGGCAAGTGGCTTTCCAATCTCTTCTTAAAAACCTCCAGTATTGGAGCACCCACAACTTCTGGAGGAAAGGTGTTCTACTGGTTGATTGTTCTCCTTTCTTCTAGGTTGATTCTCTGCTTGATCAGTTTCCAACCATTGCTTCTTTAGGTAGGGCTGCTTCAGCTTATTCTTCTACTTACATTAAGGTAAGAGTTACACTCTTGAGAACCTTTTGATACATTTTCTTCAATAAAAAAAAAAACACCTTACTTTCTCACCTTCTATCAATGGGCTTTGCATGCATAAGATCCAACCCCAACTATCCACTAATTTGATCCTGCTTTTTTTATTGCAAGAACTAATCACATATTCACACCAGCTCTGGCAAATTCTCTGCAGTTATGTTTTAATCCTTTGAAAAGCATTCACAGAGCTTGGACTGATTCCTTATTGTCTAAGGTTCCCCATGTGAGAAGTCAACGTTATTTCACACTTGCTCTAGTGACTTAGTTTTCCCTTCAGTGATGTAAGCTCAGAATGTTCCCAAAGGTGCTTTTTCAGGAGGCAACTGGACTTTCTTGTTGTTTTTTTGAAGAAATTTTGCTTCTCATCCCAGAAGCTTCTTCAGCTCTGACAGAATAATGGGGAATAGAAGGATTTATATTCCTTGCAGACAGCTGGTCATTTGCATCCTTTTAGAGGGTCGTTGAGGCCACTTGGAGACTTATCTATGTTCTCAAAGTGACCTGAGTAGTGCAAATGTTTGTGGAGCCTTCTTGGTTGCATGATGGGTGTTTTTGGTCATGTGTCCCTTCACAGTTGAAGACAGGTGCAGGCTGTTGAGAATGAGTCTGTGCTGTCTGCATCTCAAACTGAAGCAGAAATGGTTCCTGTAGTCTGCATTTTGCCCCTGGGAATCCCTTCACACTCCTGCACAATTTGAAGGATGTTCATCCCAAAGTGCATAGTTATGGTGGTTCTCAGTCACCCAGGTCATGGTTGTCCCAAAGGTGCTTTTTCAAGAGGCAACTGGACTTTCTTGTTTTTTCTTTGAAGACATTTTGCTTCTCATCCAAGAAGCTTCTTCAGCTCTGACTGGATGGTGAGGAATGGAAGAATTTATATTCCTTGCAGACAGCTGGTCATTTGCATTCTTTTAGTGAGTCATTGAGGCCACTTGGTGGTTTGCCTGCAACCATCATAGATATGGCTCACTTGATAAGTGACTGGCTTTTAATCATGTGACCACGGGGATGCTGCAATGGTGGTAAATGTAAAAAAGTTGTCATAGGTGAATTTTTTCAGTGCCATTATAACTTCAAACAGGGACTAAATGATCTGCTTGTAGTTATTCATGCTTACCTAAATAGCTTTCCTTACATGAATAAGGATAAGGATAAGGATAAGGATAAGAGGAGGAGGAGGAGAGAAAGAGGAAGAGCAAGGAAGATGAAGAGGAGAAGGAGGAAGAGGAAATGGAAGAGGAGGGAAGGAGGAGGAGGAGGAAGAAGAAGAAAGAAAAAGAGGAGGAGGAGAGAAAGAGAAGAAGAAGAGCAAGGAAGATGAAGAGGAGGAGGAAGAAGAGAAAAGAAAGAGGAAGGAGAAGGAGAAGAGAAGGAGGAGAGGAATAAGAAGGAAGATGAAGAGAAAGGAAGAGGAAGAGGAGGAAGAGGGGGAGGAGGAGGAAGAAGAAGAAAGAAAGAAAAAGAAGAGGAGGAGGACAGGAAGAGGAAAAGGAAGAGGAAGGAAGAGGAGGAGGAAGAAGAGGAAGGAGAAGAGGAGGAAGAAGAAGGAGGAGGAGGAGGAGAGGAAGAGGAAGGAAGATGAAGAGAAAGGAAGATGAAGAGGAGGAGGAAGAAGAAGAAAAGGAAGAGGACAAAGAGGGAGGAAGAGGAAGAAAAAGAGAAAAAGGAAGAGGAGGAAGAGGGAGGAGGAAGAAGAAAAGGAGGAGGAGGAAGAGGAAGGAGGAGGAGGAGGAGGAGGAGGAGGAGGAGGAGGAGGAGGAGGAGGAGGAGGAGGAGGAGGAGGAGGAACATCTAAGCAAAAAATACATCTTGGCATAAGTCAATAGCATGCCTTTCTGAATTTGGGCCATATTCAACTTCTCTGCTCTCCGATCACTGACACATGCTTCGGGGCCGTTGAGTCCCCCTTTCATGCAACTCTTGCAAATGGTATCATTTGGCAACTAATTTCCTCGTTTAGTTTTGGTCATTACTCATTCTCAGTCTCCTCAATCTGCAGGCAATTTTCCACATTATTAGTTACCCACCTGTCTTATTAAAGTGGACTTTCGAAAACTCTGTGCATCTCCATTTTTGGTACCTTTTTAGATCAAGCAAATAATTGGCTTTACTTGGATGGAAGGGTTTAATAGGAAGATGACAGTCAATTCCAAAAGTTAATAGTGACAGCATCTGGTTTCCTCTTTTAATATTGAAAAGAAGAAGAAAAGAAAAAAGAAAAAAAAGGATCAACTTGGTGAATGAAAGATAGACGTGAGAGAGAAGAAGAAACAATGGGAGAACAAACTTATTTAAACCCCAAGAAGGCCAAATTCAATATAAATCGAAAAGAAGTCCGAATTAACTTAGTTTGTCTAATATTTCTCATTTTAAACTCTCTGAAGTAAGCCATTGCCCCAAGAAGAAGTTAAAGTATTTTTTTTTAAAGCAAGGTACAAGATCATCTTCTTTTCTCACTTATAGTCCAGGTAGGTTTTATTGAAGCCTCACATAACTTGGTTTCTTGCCATTTTATATATATTCTTTTCCCATAAGGTAAAGGTAAAAGTTCCCCTTGCACATACGTTTCTGGCTCTAGGGGGTGGTGCTCATTTCTATTACAAAGCCAAAGAACTAGCGCTGTCCGAAGACGCCTCTGTGGTCATGTGGCTGGCATGACTAAACACCGAAGATGCATGGAACGCTGTTACCTTCCCATCAAAAGGGGTCCCTATTATTCTACTTGCTTTTTTTTACATGCTTTCGAACTGCTAGGTTGGCAGAAGCTGGGACAAGTAATGGGAGCTCACTCCGTTATGCAGTGCTAGGGATTCGAACTGCCAAACTGCCGACCTTTCTGATTGACAAGCTTCAACATCTTATCCACTGAGCCACTGCATCCCTTTCTTTTCCCATACTTAGTGTCAATCCTGAAGTTGTCTTGACCGAAGCCATTTTGTCCACTTCAGTGTGGCCACACTGGAGCTGAGGGTCAGGGAGGGGGGAATTGAGATAGCTGAGATTTTGTAGCCGAAGCAAAATACTTTCTCTTGGGAACCAAGGACATTCTCATACCTGGAAAGAAGAAAGCGGAGTGACACCACCCGGTTGTCAGACTGTACAGTGATTGGACCATGTGACTGATTGTTTTGAGAAAGTAGAAAATCTTTTACTTCTAATGGGGTGAAAACCACAGAGAGTTTTAGAGTCTGTTTTCACCAGATATGTGCCAATATGATATTTCCAATAAAAGTAATGTTTGAGGAACTCAACGGCCTGAGAAACTTGCTTGCAATGTATTTATTACTTGGAACCTGACACTTGGCTGTAATTCTTACAAACAATTGAAAACATACTGGGAATGGGATGTTATGGGGCTTTTTAAAGAAGAGCAGCTTGGATGAAAAAAATCAGGATTCCTTCAAAAGTTCCTCAGAATATCTGCTCAATGAAGAAATCTTAGTTCTTTGAAGTTTCCACTTCAATGAAGATCTATTTTCAGTGATGAACTAGGTATGTCTAACCTTACAAAGAGAAGGATTAGAGGTGACATGATGGCTGTCTTTCAGTACTTGAGAGTATGTCACAGAGAAGAGGGGGGTTGATCTATTCTCCAAAGCACCTGAAGGCAGGACAAGAAACAATGGATGGAAACTAATCAAGGAGAGAACCAATCTAGAACTAAGGAGAAAATTCTTGAGAGTGAAGACAATTAATCAATGGGATGAGCTACACCAAGATCTGTCAATGTAACATGTAAAGGTAGTTGAATGTCTATGGAGATGGTCAGTCATACTGATCATGGTTGTCCCAAAGGTGCTTTTTCAAGAGGCAACTAAACTTTCTGTTTTTTCATTGAAGTTTTTTTCTGATGACTGAGAATCTCCATAGACACTTGCCTCTGGAAGTTGTAGGTGCCCCATCCCTGGAGGATTTCAAGAAGAGATTGTACAATTATATGTCCAGAATGGTACAGGGTCTCCTGCCATGGGCAGAGGGTTTGGACTAGAATAGAATAGAATAGAATAGAATAGAATAGAATAGAATAGAATAGAATAGAATAGAATAGAATAGAATGGAATGGAATGGAATGGAATGGAATGGAATGGAATGGAATGGGATGGGATGGGATGGGATGGATGGGATGGGATGGGATGGGAGAGGAGAGGAGAGGAGAGGAGAGGAGAGGAGAGAAGAGAAGAGAAGAGAAGAGAAGAGAAGAGAAGAGAAGAGAAGACAAGAGAAGCAGTGGTGGGATTCATTTTTTTTTTTTACTACCAGTTCTGTGGGCTTGGCTTAGTGGGCATGGCAGGGGAAGGATACTGTAAAATCTCCAGTCATTAGTGGTATTTGCCGGTTCTCCAAACTACTCAAAATTTCTGCTACTGGTTCTCCAGAACTGGTCAGAACCTGCTGAATACCACCACTGAAGAGAAGAGAAGAGAAGAGAAGAGAAGAGAAGAGAAGAGAAGAGAAGAGAAGAGAAGAGAAGAGAAGAGAAGAGAAGAGAAGAGAAGAGAATTCTTTAGTGGCCAAGTGTGATTTGACACACAATGAATTTGTCTTCAGTGCATAAGCTCTCAGTGTACATAAAAGATGTAAGAGATAAATCATGATCATAGTCATCATAAATACATTCATCATGAATCATAAGATTCATAAGACTTCCAAACGTCCCTCCCACCCCTATCATTCTACATTCTATTCAGCAGCCTAGGCAGATATGGTGCCTAAAGAGGCAATGCATGATGATTTTTGGAAGACAAAAAAAAAAAAAAGAATTGAGGAAATCAGGTTTCAAAGATATGAATCATCTTCCTTTCTTTGCTCTTCTACTGGTCTGATACTATAAGGATGGGGAGATTCTTATCTGAACCACTTGGGGATCGCATAAGAGGAGAGTAACCACCACATAACAAAATCAGATCTGACATTTGCATGTCGCCAGGCAAATGAAAGCAATATTTTTTTTAGTTCTCAGCTACAAGTTGGGTACAGGGTGAATATCTGAGAGACCGAGGCTATGAATTGGCATGAATTTCCTTCGGAACAAAAAGGACATTCCTTTCCTCCTCTAACGGACATTTCCACATTTTCTTAAGCCAGTGTGATTCATCATCCAAAAGAGAGCTGTAAAATATTCACAAAACATGATCTCCTTTCAGCGCTGTTCTCATCCTCCCTGCCAAGCAATTTACGAGGCTAATTTCAATAGATTTTTTGTTGTTGTTGTTGTTTTGTGGTTCACTGAAATGCTGATGTGTTGCTTAGACATTTCTCCCCAGATTTGTTTTTTAATGAAAAATCAGCTTCATTTTTACATGTTTACAAAGGTTGTGTGTGTGTGTGTGTGTGTTGAAGCAACATTGACTCCCTGGACTTGTCCATGCAGTTTTCTCCTCAAGATTTCTAGAAGTTTCCCTTTTTGTACTTCCCAGGGCTGAGAGAAACTGACAGGCCCTAGTCACTGAACTGGCTTTGAGCTGACGGCAGCATTAGAACTCACCATCTCCCAGTTTGTACTCTGAGGCCTGTTTTTTTTTTTGGAAAAGCATAGATTATCAAAAATAACATAAAAATCTAGCCAGATCTGTTGTAAAATTGGATTTATTTGTATAGAGGTTGCATACTCCTCCCCACCCCTATTTTTGTTTAAATTGTAAATAAAAATAAACTGAAGCTGTAGCACAAAGAGTATCAGGAGAGCAACGTCCTTGCATGATTATATTTAAAATGTAAAAAAGAGGTTGAGACTCTGGGAAGTGCAAAAAAGAGCAACAAAGATAATTAGGGGGTTGGACATATGAACATATGAAGAATGGTTTCAGGAATTGGGTATGTCTAGTTTAAAGAGAAGAGAAGGAAGGAAGGGGAGTGGAGGGGAAAGGAAAGGGAAGGAAAGGGGAAGGAAAGGAAAAGGAAGGAAAGGAAAGAAAGGAAAGGAAAGGAAAGGAAAGGAAAGGAAAGGAAAGGAAAGGAAAGGAAAGGAAAGGAAAGGAAAGGAAAAAGGAAAGGAAAGGAAAGGAAAGGAAAGGAAAGGAAAGGAAAGGAAAGGAATGGAATGGAAAGGAAGGAAAGGAAAGGAAGGAAGGGAAGGAAGGAAGGAAGAAGGAAGAAGGAAAAGGAAAGAAAAGGAAAGGAAAAAGGGAAGGAAGGAAAGGAAAAGGAAAGGAAAGGAAAAAGGAAAGGAAGGGGAAAGGAAAGGAAAAAGGAAAGGAAAGGAAAGGAAAGGAAAGGTAGGAAAGAAAGAAAGAAGGAAAGGAAAGGAAAAGAAGGGAAAGGAAAAGCACCAGAAAGAAGGACAAGAAGCAACGGATGGAAAGTAATCAAGGAAAGAAGCAACCTAGAACTAAGCAGGAATTTCCTGACAATGAAAACAATTAATCAGTAAAATGCCTTGAGTCCAGATATTGTGAATGCTCAAACATTGGATGTTTTTAAGAAGAGATTGGATAACCATTTGTCTAAAGTGGTGTAAGGTTTCTTGCTTAAGCAGGGGATTAATCTAGAAGACATCCAAAGTCCCTTACAGCTTTGTTATTCTGTTAAAATGCCCTAAAGGAAAGTTTGATCACCATGTTCAACCTTACTGTATATTTGATCACTTTGCTAAACCTTACTTTACTTTCAGCCAATATGGAAATATTAGGCTAGGTAGTTGTGATTTTCAGCAACTCCAAATGTATATCTCAAATGGAATGTGACTAAGAAACAACATACCTATTTCCAGAAGATGGCAACCTCTGGCTGGCTCTCTCTGATCTTGAATGCTAAGCAGGGTTGGGCTACAGTAGAACCTGAGTTGGAGACAGGCCAGAAAATCCTAAGGTCAGAGGTTAGCTGAGCAGACCAAAACACATCCCCAAATAAAATGGTAAACAAATTGTATATTATTGCACATAAATTTCATGGGTATGTTCATGAAGTCACCAGAAGTCATGCTTGACTTGACAGAGAGTTTATCTTCATATACATTACCTGACCTTGGCTGTCAGGCCTGATTAGTATTTGAATGGGTAACTGTTGGGCAACCTCAGAAGCATAGAGTAAACTAGGAAGTTGAAAAATAGGAGGGAGGAGGGAGGGAGGATACAGAGGGAAAGAAGAAAAGAAGGAAAGAAGGAAGGAATAGCAAAAGCATTTAGATTTATACACTGCTCCATAGTACTTTACTAGTCCTCTTTAAGCGGTTTATACAGTCAGCATATTGCCCCCAAGAAGCTGGGTCCTCATTTTACCAACCTTGGAAGGATGGAAGGCCAAGCCAACCTTGAGCCAATCAGGATCAAACTCCAGACTGTGGCTAGTGTTAGCCTGCAATACTGCCTTCTAACCACTGCACTGTCATGGCTCAAAGAGTTGGAGACAGAGTTTGTTTCTGACTACCAAGATATTGTGATATATACCACCAGCTCGCAAGCTCTCCCATTCACCTACTTCTATTGTAGGACCAACTCTTATGGCAGATGTTCCCTTCTTTTATTGCAATGGCTGCCCCCTTAGTGAGACACAACAACCATTTGTGACAACAGTTTCCAAAAATAAGGCTGGGTGAAAGAGAGAGAATAGAAGGAAAGGAGAAAGAGACCACAATTCATCCATCCCCCCTTGCTGCAGTTGTTCTGGAAGAGTTTGTTCCAAAATGTGGCTGCCGTCCAAGAGTTGCAATACCAAAGGCCACCCTGACAGCTTGCTAGAGGTCTGAGAGCCCAAACCTACTTTGCATATAAATTGGAAAGGCCTTTATTGAAATCATCGAGAAGAAAAGCTCACAAATGTGGAACAACAGCATTTTCCTTGTTGGACAAATCAAAACAAGGGTGGCGCTTCCATTTAGAGCTGCAACCCACAAAAAATAAAGCCCACGAGCTGTTCGCGGAGCAACGACAGACTTGCTCGTTGGTCTGAAGGATTCATTCGTCTTTATGGATTTCACATCTCAACGTAATTAGCCTCATCCTTCCTGCAGGACTGCCAAAAAAAAAAAAAAAGAGGTTAGGCGGGTGGCCATTGCTCTTCTTTGAAGGGATTCGAGCTTGGATCATCGGAAAGTTGTAGGAAAAGGGCATCTGCTGAAGCCAATAGATTCATTCTCCTCTTCTTTTATTGATTTTTCAGGGCAAGGAGAACACCTCTCAAGGATATGGACAGGGGACAGAGAAGTGACGTGCCCCAGTGTCTATCTGCAGGGTTTATTTGGTGAACAGAAACAGTGGTAGGATTCTACCAATTTCCCTACCGGCTTGGTGATCACGCACTTTACGTGTGCGGTCAACGAACACACGCGTGCAGCTTTCAGAACACTAGCTGAGGCTCTGCCGTGCAAATCAACTGAGAAGATAAAGAACAGAAAAGCACAGGGGCGGGTAAGAGGGCTGATCCTGCACTTTTCTTTTCTTTCTCCCTTCAGGTGATCTTCGGAGCTTAATTTTTTACTACTGGTTTGGGAGAACCGGGCCAAACTGGTAGCATTTCACCAGTGGACAGAAAGAAGGACCTGTCAAGGAAAACAATGCAAGCTGAGAAAAAGGATAGGTGCCTGCATAGCCCAAAGCCCATCACCCAAACTGCATGTTAAAATGAGATTTGTGTTCTCTCAACAATAATAATCAGTAATATCGGTGCACTATAGTTTGAGGCAGAATAGAATAGAATAGTATAGAATAGAATAGAATAGAATAGAATAGAATAGAATAGAATAGAATAGAATAGAATAGAGTAGAGTAGAGTAGAGTAGAGTAGAATAGAATAGAATAGAATAGAATAGAATAGAATAGAATAGAATAGAATAGAATAGAATAGAATAGAAAATATGGAATGGAATAGAATAGAATAGAATAGAATAATAGAATAGAATAGAATAGAATAGAATAGAATAGAATAGAATAGAATAGAATAGAATAGAATAGAATATTGGAATGAAGAATAGAATAGAATAGAATAGAATAGAATAGAATAGAATAGAATAGAATAGAATAGAATAGAATAGAATAGAATAGAATAGAATAGAATATTGGAATGAAGAATAGAATAGAATAGAATAGAATAGAATAGAATAGAATAGAATAGAATAGAATAGAATAGAATAGAATAGAATAGAATAGAATTCTTTATTGGCCAAGTTTGATTGGACACACAAGGAATTTGTCTTTGGTGCATAGGCTTTCAGTGTACATAAAAAGAAAAGATACATTCATCAAGAGTCAAGAATCATAAGGTACAACACTTAATAATAGTCATAGGGCACAATAAGCAATCAAATCATACTAGGAAACAGTCAATATAAATCGTAAATATACAAGCGACAAAGTTACAGTCATACAGTCACAAGTGGGAGGGGAGGGGTGTTAAGGAGTGATGAGAAGATTAATAGTAATAGTAATGCAGACTTTGTAATAGTTGAACTGTGTTTAGGGAACTATTTGTTTAGCAGAGTGATGGCGTTCAGGAAAAAAACTGTCCTTGTGTCTAGTTGTTCTGGTGTGCAGTGCTCTATAGCGTCATTTTGAGGGAAGGAGTTGAAACAGTTTATGTCCAGGATGTGAGGGGTCTGTAGATATTTTCACAGCTCTCTTTTTGACTCGTGCCGTATACAGGCTCTTGATTGAAGGTAGTAATTGTTTTTTCTGCAGTCCTAATTATCCTCTGAAGTCTGTGTCTGTCCTGTTGGGTTGCAGAACCAAACCAGACAGTTATAGAGGTGCAGATGACAGACTCATTCATTCCTCTGTAGAACTGGATCAGCAGCTCCTTGGGCAGTTTGAGCTTTCTGAGTTGGTGCAGAAAGAACATTCCTTGTTGTGCTTTTTTGATGATGTTTTTTTTATGTTAGATGTCCATTTTAGGTCTTGTGATATGATAGAACCTAGAAATTTGAAGGTCTCTACTGTTGATACTGTGTTGTCCCACCCTCCAGTGGTGGGATTCATTTTTTTTTCACTACCAGTTCTGTGGGTGTGGCTTGGTGGGTGTGGCTTGGTGGGCATAGCAGGGGAAGGTTACTGCAAAATCCCATTCCCTCCCCACCCCACTAACCTGCTTTCCAGCTCCGTTCTCCTGTGCAGGGCAATAAAAGAAGACCCAGCCTATAATCAATAAAGTTTGTTTTAAAATTACAGAGATATCCAATGTAAAATAAAATAATAAAACTTCATATGATTATGGAATTCAGCCACTTGGTCTGAGATTTAGAAGAGAAATGTAATAAAATGAATTAAAAAAAAAAGAAGACCCAGCCAATCTGCTGGGACCTGGGAGGCAGAGAATAGATGGGGGCAGGACCAGTCAGAGGTGGCATTTGCTGATTCTTCAAACTACTCAAAATTTGCTCTACCGGTTCTCCAGAACTGGTCAGAACCTGCTTAATACCACTTCTGTACAACTGGTCCCAACCCTTTATTCTGACATTCTTTTTGTTGTGAATCAATAAAAAAGTAACTAAGCCCAAATGCAAAGCAGGTTTTGAAAGCCTGCACACCTGATTGGTCCTTAAACAACGAACAGGGATTGGTCCATAACAAGCCCCTGATTGGCTAATATTAGGACACTTCTTATTGGGTATTAGTTGAACTTGTTTGCACATATTATTGGTTAATAGGGTAGCAGCCAACCCTATAAAAGGGTTACTGCTGCCCATAGCCTTGCTCTGTTCTGTTCTATCTACTGTTATTAAAGAGTTTGAAGTCACTGGTCAGATGTCTGGTCTCCATTATTCTCCAAACGTAACACTGGCGACGAAGGTGGGATACGGAGACCGAAGAGCTGACTGATCTACAGAGCAACACACAGAGCACGTGGTCGAACACGCACTATCAACGGCAACATGGCCAGCGGTGCCGTACCACCCGCTCCATTCGACCCAGAAACCGAAGACTGGGAGTCGTACATGGATAGGTTCCAGATGTTTCTGGAGACCAACAACTTGAAAGATGCAACAGCCAGCAAAAAAAGAGCTGTATTTCTAACCCACTGCGGGCCTACCGTGTTTAAAATGGCAAAATCACTTGCCAAGCCAGCCGAAGTAAAAGCGATGGACTGGGACGTCCTCGAGCCTTTGCTACAGGCCCACTACGCGCCCACCGTGCCAACCTTAGTCAGAAGGCACGAATATTACCAGAGGGTCCAGCGGAAAGGCGAAAGCCTTGCCAACTACGTCGCAGACCTCCGAAACCTTGGAGGCCTCTGCGGATTCTCTAACTTAGAAGAAGCCCTCCGAGACCGCCTAGTTCTGGGCCTAGAAGACTGCACAATCCAGAGCAAAATCATGGCTAAGGGGGACATCAGCCTCACCGATGCCATTAAAGAAGCCACTGCAGCAGAAGCAACCAAGAAGTCGGCAGCCCGAATACGCCGCACCAGCGCACCGCTACGTCAACTCGCCAATGATACCTCGCCTCGCTCAGAGAGACACCCGGTATCGACTCACCACGAAGACCTAGAATCCCCGTCAGAAAGTGATGAGGAAGAGGTCAACCGACTCCGAACTGAACGAGACCAGTTCACACAACGCTCACTTCGACCTTGTGCAGGATGTGGAGCGAATCACCCACGATCCAGCTGTAAATTCCTCGACGCACTCTGCCGCGTTTGCGGAAAAAGAGGTCACATCGCAAAGGTTTGCAGAAGCAAACAAAACTCCAACTCCAAACCCCGACAGGCCGAATGCCAGTTTTCAGGATTCATCGGCACATCCCGAGACAAACTGAATCACCAATGGGGAAGCCACTCCTACAGAAACAAACCGTCCACCACTTCCACCAGGCGGGAAGAAACCAGGCGGGAAGAGACCCACCAGACAATTACAATAGGCCACGCTACATCCCTAGATGCCGGGAAAATCAGAGTGAAGGTCGCTATCGAAAACAAACCTTGTGTGATGGAGGTGGACTCAGGATCATCCCTCTCGATGGTGTCCTGGAAGACGCTCCAACAGCTCATTCCGACGATTCGCCGCCAAGACCTCAACCCTCAAAGGGTTATACTCAAAGATTACCAGGGTAACCGAATTCCCGTCGTCGGGTCCCGCCGATTCCAGGTCTCTTTCAAGGACCGCACCGTCGCACTGCCACTGACTGTCATTGACCGTGACCGGCCTAGTCTTTTAGGCCTGCAATGGTTCAGACCGCTCGGGATCACTGTAGCTGGAGTCCACCGCACCGAGAGCAACGATTGGGAGGAAGCCCTTGTGCAAGAATTCCAAGACGTTTTCGCGAACGGACTAGGCAAGTACAAGGGGACCCCGATCTCATTTAACTTGAACCCTGAGGTAGCACCCATCCGCCTTAAGCTGCGTCGGGTGCCGTTCGCCCTGAAACCTAAAATCGACGAACAACTCGATAAGCTAATAGCACAGGGCGTGCTGGAACCCACCAACCACGCCCGATGGGAAACCCCAATAGTGACGCCTATCAAGCCTGATGGGTCACTGAGAATTTGCGGAGACTACCGGGCCACCCTAAACCACGCACTTCAGCAAAGTGCATATCCAGTGCCGGTAGTGCAACACCTGCTCCATTCCCTGGGCGGCGGGAAAGTTTTCGCTAAATTAGACCTAGCGCAGGCGTATCAACAATTCCTGTAGATCCGGGCACCGCGAGGCGCAAACTATCGTCACGCATAGGGGCGCATTTAAATGCAACCGGCTCCAGTTCAGGGTGAGCGTCGCTCCAGGAATCTTTCAGAGCTTAATGGAAAGGCTGTTACAAGGAATAAGAGGGGTCGTATCGTATTTCGACGGTGTACTCATTGCAGCCCCTAACAGAGACATTCTAGAAAAACGACTCGAATGGTCTTACAAAGGTTCCAAGACGCCTGCCTCAAAGTCAAAAAAAATAAATGCCAGTTATGTACCGAAAGGGTGGAGTTCTTGGGATACCTCCTGGACAGTCAAGGAATCCATCCCACTGAGGACAAATTAAAGGCAATTAAGAAGGCCCCCACTCCAAGGAACAAGGCAGATCTACAGGTGTTCCTTGGACTTATCAATTTTTATAACGTCTTTTTTACCCAATAAAGCAACGGTAGCTGAACCATTACATAGACTCTTAGACAAAAAAGCAACGTGGGTTTGGGGACAACGTGAACAATACACTTTCCAACAAGTAAAGAAATTGCTGACTTCTGATTCTGTACTTATGCAGTACAACGAGACTCTGCTGTTAACTATTACCTGTGACGCCTCACCTTTTGGGGTTGGAGCAATCCTGGCCCACGTATTACGAACGGAGCAGAAGCTCCGTCGCATTTTTTTCACGAACTTTAGCTAAAGCTGAAAGAAATTATAGTCAGCTTGATAAAGAAGCTTTAGCTATTGTGGCTGCAGTTAAACGATTTCATGAATATGTATATGGGCGTGCGTTTACAATAATTACCGATCATAAACCACTACTGGGGATTATTGCGGGTAATAAACCAACCCCGTATATATTGTCCCCCAGAATGACCCGCTGGTCTGAATTCTTGGCGGCGTACAACTACAACTTGCAACACCGCCCTAGGAAATCAATTCTCCACGCTGATGCATTGAGCAGAACACCACTCCCAGAATCAGTTGAAGATCCAGCCCCAACCATCACAACGCTGCAAATTGAGGCTCTACATGCGCCGCCATTGACGGCGAGAGACATTGCCCTCGAAACAAAACGAGATCCGGTCCTGCAACACATCCTATGCTGGGTTGAACGTGGTTGGCCAACAGAACAACTATCACCTGAATGGGCACCTTTCAAAGCCCACCAAACTGAACTGTTTTCCCAAAAGGGCTGCATCTTGTGGGGCGATAGAGTCGTAATCCCGGACAAACTGCAACGAACTGTTTTAGCGGTATTGCACGACGGACATCCGGGCATCGTGCGAATGAAAGCACTCGCACGGAGCTACGCCTGGTGGCCAGGAATCGACAAAAGAATCGAGGCCTGGGTCGCTACTTGTCAACATTGCCAAGACGTCAGCAACGCCCCACCTAAAGCAAGCCCAACCGAATGGGAAACTCCGAGGGGACCATGGTCCCGTATTCATATTGACTTTGCGGGGCCTACAAAAGGGCACACTTTCCTTATTACAGTCGACGCCTATTCAAATTGGCTCGAGATCCATCGGATGAACACAACTACAACGGTCTCAGTTATCAACAAATTAAACAGGCTATTTGCCATACATGGCTTTCTGGACATTCTGGTCTCAGATAACGGCCCACAGTTCACAGCATTACCATTTGAACAATATCTTGCTGACCGGGGCATCCGCCATGCGCTAACCTCGCCCGCGCACCCTGCGGCGAACGGACGTGCAGAGCGCATGGTACAGTTTGTAAAAAAGACCCTCCACAAAATGGAATTCGGCGACATTGATGAAAAAATCAATCGAATTTTATTGTTGCAGCACATCACGCCCCACAGCGTTACCAACAAAACGTCCGCTGAACTTCTCATGGGGCGGAAACTACGATCACACCTTGACCGGCTCCACCCCGCATACACACCCGAAAAGCCTTTCGGCTCCAGCAGCAAATGCCGGGAATTTAAGGTAGGCGATTTAATCTTTGCCAAAAACTTCTCCGGCGACCCTTTATGGATACCCGCAACCGTCACCCACCTCACAGGGCCTAGATCTTACCGCCTGCTAACAGACGATGGGAGGGTGTGGAAACGCCACATAGACCAACTCCGTTCGAGATTACCACCCAGCGCCCATGGCTCCCCGGGTTCACCAACTGAGGGGGGAGGAAATATCGAGGAAATTGACTTCGATATGACAGATAGCAGGCCAACAGAAACCCTACGGCCCAGCGCACGGAATTGTAGGGAGCTGAATTTCCCATGGGACTTGAACACGGGGAAACCGAACTGCGAAACCCCGAAGAAACACTGATTGGCGGGGACAACCACAACGAAAGCAGCACGGAATCACCGTGCAGTGAAACGGAACTTAACAGAGATCATCCAAACGCTCCACCGGAACCGGACTTTAGGCCAGACCCGGTGGAGCCACGGAAATCATCCAGACAGACCAAACGGCCTGTCTATCTTGAGGATTTTGTTACAGCTCCCCTCAAACGGAGCCCAAGGGGGAGGGGTGTTGTGAATCAATAAAAAAGTAACTAAGCCCAAATGCCAAGCAGGTTTTGAAAGCCTGCACACCTGATTGGTCCTTAAACAACGAACAGGGATTGGTCCATAACAAGCCCCTGATTGGCCAATATTAGGACACTTCTTATTGGGTATTAGTTGAACTTGTGTGCACATATTATTGGTTAATAGGGTAGCAGCCAACCCTATAAAAGGGTTACTGCTGCCTATAGCCTTGCTCTGTTCTGTTCTATCTACTGTTATTAAAGAGTTTGAAGTCACTGGTCAGATGTCTGGTCTCCATTATTCTCCAAACGTAACACTTTTTGTACCTTAAAACCACAGGCATATGAGCTCTGCGGTTATAACAGTAACTGAGTCAGTTCCTTGTTCTTGTTCTGACTACAGCTTTCTATATTACTGTACAAACATGTGTCATTGCAAAAGATACTAACCATTGCAGAGATAGTTCCCTAATTCTCATGCTCTTTGGTTCCTTATTCTGTAGACATGCAAACTACAAGCTAAGTTTTGAATGTAGCATCACTGGAGGTTTTCAAAAAAGAGATCGGACAAACATTTGTTCAGGATGGTGTAAGGTCTTCTGCCTTGAGCAGGGGGTTGGACTAAAAGATCTCTGAGATCCCTTCCAGCCCTATTTAGAAACAATGGATTATGGCGAACTTAAGATTTGCTGTGCTTTGTTCCGATCTTGATCGTTTAACAGAGGGCAATTTAAGCCCTTCTAGCACTGATGAGGTTACCTAGTTTGGTAATGAAATGTCTGCGAGACAACAACCAACCTGAGAGAGCATCAAGGATCTCACAGAATGCTTTTTATGGTGTTTATGGTGAAAATGTACAATATTCATCCCCTTCATAATTTTTAAATGGTTGCATATTTTTGACACTGAATGTTACCAGAACCTGATATGGATCCTACCAACCTCCAAAAGAGACTCAGGGTGAATGGATAACATCCAACTCTTTCCCTTAGGGGATAAAAATAATTCAGCAAGTAACGTGCCAATGTGAAAACAGAATAATAAGGTTGGAAGGGACCTTCAGAGCTCTTCTAGTCCAACCTCCTGTTCAAGCAGGAAACCCTATGCCATACAGAATATCTGAACATCTGAAAAGGAACAAATGCTTTTTCATAGGACAGTAGTTGATTGATATTTCTTCAGGTTTGCTGACTAACATTACACTTTTTTTCTTGACAGAATAAATCTGTTTGGTGGATATCATACACGACCAGATAATTGGGCCAATATTTTTTTTTTTTCTAGTTGAGATAGTAATTTTTTTTTCAGTGTAACCACTCTGTAACAACTCAACAACAAAGATTTATTAACAGCTTAGTTGTTAAAAAATATAGTAAACCAAAAATTCATATTATTAATATTCAAATCTTCAAGGCTGTTCACAGAATCCATATTTTAAAATAACATTCAATTTATAAGACATACATTTGCTATCAAGACATCAATAATTTAGTCTGCAATGAACCAAAGTAAAGTATGACTCCCACTACCATATATGGATATGCAGTGGCTCAGTGGCTAAGACGCTGAGCTTGTCGATCAGAAAGGTCGGCAGTTCGGCAGTTCGAATCCTTAACACCACGTAACGGACTGAGCTCCTGTTATTTGTCCCAGCTTCTTCCAACCTAACAGTTCGAAAGCATGTAAAAATGCAAGTAGAAAAATAGGAACTACTTGGGTGGGAAGGAAACAGCATTCCGTGCACCTTCGGCATTTAGTCATTCCGGCCACATGACCACGGAGACATGACCACACTATCTTTGGACAGCGCTGGCTCTTCGGCTTTGTAACAGTGATGAGCACCACCCCTTAGAGCCGGAAACAACTAGCATGTATGTGTGAGAGGAACCTTTACCTTTACCATATATGGCCCTTACAATCCAGTTTTTCCACCTCCCCATGACTCAAGATTGCAAACACACACACACCCCAAAAAAGAGAGAAAAAAAATTACTTTTTACTACCTCAATTTTCTTTTTAATTTTAAGGATTAATCCATTCAATGTGCATAAAGCCTACGGTAGAATAACATAATCTACTTTCAGCAAAATGGCACCATTGGCATTGACAAAATCACCACCAGTCAATTGCAAAAGGAAGCTTTACTTGGAGCAGCTTACATTCTGGGATGAGACCATGTTGTGATTTTCAATGTTGTAAGCCATCTGGAGTCATCTATATATGAGTTGGGTGGCTATATAGATTTATTTAATTTTTTTTAAAAAAATGATTATTCAATGATAAGTTGTCCAAGGAAGGTCTCTCTCTCTCTCTCTCTCTCTCTCTCTCTCTCTCTCTCTCTCTCTCTCTCTCTCTCTCTCTCTCTCTCCGTTTCTTTGTGTGTTTGTGTTCATTCTGTCATGGTATATTCCTCTATTCATGCCTTCTTCCCTTGTTACACTTCCATTAGCTTTAAAGAGGAGATACCAGTGAGAAGGAGACTGTTTGGTCTAGTGGTTAAGGCACCAGGCTAGAACCCAGGAGACTGTGAGTTCTAGCACTGCCTTAGACAAGGAAGCCAGGTGGGTTTCTTTGGGCCAATCACCAGGAGACTATGAGTTCTAGTCCCACCTTAGCCATGAAAGCTGACTGGTGACTTTTGGGCCAATCACCAGGAGACTGTCAATTCTAGTCCTGCCTTAGGCCTGAAAGCCAGCTGGCTGATTCTGGACCATTGACCAGGAGATTGTGAGTTCTAGTCTCACCTTAGCCATTAAAGTGACTGGGTGACCTTGAACCAGTCCTTCTCTCTCAGCCCAACCCACCTCACAGTGGTATTGTTGTGGGGGAAAGAGGAAGGTGGTGCTAGATAAGTTCACCACCTCAAATAATTTGTAAAAAATAATAAAGGATGGAGACAAATCAATGCATCAATAAATAAGACAGATAAATAATTTTCTTCACACTATTAAGGGGAAATTGGAAAAGAGTTGGAGAATTTCTCCTTCCCTGGAGAAAGTCAGAGAAGTTATCCATCCTGTTTTTCTCCCTACAAGTTTCCAAAGACCTTTTGTACAATTGTATCTCCAAATTAAACTCATTCCCCAACAACTTCTCTTACTCTTTGATTGCCTATTTGAAAGAGCCAACCGCCCTCACTGAATTCCTCTATTAATAATTTTAATCTTGATGCTTCTTGCATCTTAGTATTGAAGGAGAGCGCAAGATCACAATTATGCACAAATTAATATGGATTTGTTGCATCTGTACAAAAAGAAACCAAGATGGGGAATAGGATAACATTTTTTTTTCCTCCACGCCAAAGATCTGTATCAGAAAACAGTGATGAAAGATGCTGCCTGCCCTCTTGGTCCCTTCTCTTTCTCTCTCTCTCTTTCTCTCTCTCTCAAAAAATGGAAAGTTACCTTTTATTCATGAGAGATCATTTTTCCCTCCCTTGTCCATATTTTGATAGATAACGTGGCAGCGAATGATGGAGGGTCTCATTTTGCAATGTGACTCGGATGTTATTTATTATCAAAATAAAAGTCACTTTGTGAATTGAAGTTTTTAATCATTATTTTCCTCCTTTTCTGCCCGGCTTCCCCACCCCCCCAAAAAAAACCAAAAAAAAACAAAAAAAACAAAACACGGTTTTGTCAAAAGTCATGATGGAATTGCTCAGGCTAAAATGTCTGCCAAAGGGAGGGGAATTTCAGCAGTGACTTGGGACCCTAACTGCTTCATGTAAAACATTAATGCAGGAACTGAGGGAATGGTGGACAGGGTCATTAAAAGGCCTTTTAGACTTTGTACGCTGCCCGGAGTCGCCTTGTGATAAGTTGGGTGGCAAACAGATTTAATAAATAGATAAGTAGCTAGGTAGGTAGGTAGATGATAGATAGATAGATAGATAGATAGATAGATAGATAGATAGATAGATAGATAGATAGATAGACAGACAGACAGACAGACAGACAGACAGACAGACAGACAGACACAGACAGGCAGTTAGACACAGACAGAAAGAGATAGAGATAGATAGGTGAAAGAGAGAGAGAGAGACGGATAGACAGATCAATACAGACAGAGACAGACAGACAGAAATAGAGATAGGAGATAGATAGAAAGCTAGAAAGATACACAGAGGCAGACAGAAATAGAGATATATAGGAGATAGACAGATAGACAGACAGATCAATAGACAGACAGAGGCAGACACAGAGATAGAGATAGGAGATGATAGATAGATAGATAGATAGATAGATAGATAGATAGATAGATAGATAGATAGATAGATAGATAGATAGAGAGAGAGATGGATAGACAGATATAGATAAATACAAACACACACAGAGAGAGAGAGAGGGAGGGAGAGGGAGAGAGAGAGAGATGATAGAGAGAAACTAGATGGTGAGTACGAACTCACTCCAGTAAGTAGATAAACTATAGATGCTAATAAAACAGAATATTTATAGATCAGGGTTGACATGAGGGGTCCTTGGTGCTCTCTGAGCTTGCTTGTTTTCAGGTGTTCTTGTTGTTCAAGGTTGAGCTTTGAAGTCCATGGTGCTCTTAACATCTTACAGACATTTCAGTAGCCAACTAGGTCACATCTTTAGTGTTGAAGATGCTACCTAGCTTGGTAATGAAAATGTTTGCAAGAAAACTGCCAAGCTCAGAGAGCACAAAGGACCCCGCAGTTCTCAGCTGTCAATGTTGTAGGAACCACATTTTTAAACCTACCTTTTCTTTTCTTTTTTCCCTTTGCCTATACTCAGGATTCCCAAATGAAGGCAGGAAAAATCTTTTCTTAATTGTTTCAGCAGCAATTGTTTAAGAAAAAGTAGAGAAAAGAAAGCCACTCAACAGAAACCTGTGAGCTTCAGAAGAAAATTGCTATCTGACTTTTGGCCATGTCGTTTTAGAGCAAAAACTGAGCACACACAGGCACACACACACACAAACACACAAAATCTCTCATCTATCTATCATTTTCAAGGACTTGATAAAAGCAGAAAACCATCTGCTTTTCACACCCTCAATATTCACATAATTGACTGGATGGTTCTGTGAGTGAAAAGCTGTTTAGTCAGAATAAAGCTAGAAGAGACTTTGAAGATCCTCTAGTCCAGCCCCCTGCTCAAACAGGAAACCCTATACCATTTCAGACAAATGGTTGTCCAGTCGGTTCTTAAAAGTGATGGAGAGCCCACGATTTCTGAATGCAAATTCTGGCAAATTCTGATAATTCTGGTTAATTATCCTCACTGTTAGGAAGTTTCTCCTAAATTCCAGGTTGCTTCTCTCCTTGATGAGTTTCCATCCATTGCTTCTTTTTCCTGCCTTCTTATGCTTTGGAGAAGAAGTTGACTTTCTCTTCTTTGTGGCAGCCCTTCAAATACTGGAATACTGATATCATGCCCATCCCCCAGTCCTTCTTTTCTCTAGCCATACCCAATTACTGCAACAATTCTTCATTTGTTTTAGTTTCCAGGCCTTTAATCATCTTAGTTGCTCTTCTTTGCATTTTTTTCCAAAGTCTCAACAACTTTTTTGTAACATGGTGACCAAGACTGGATGCAGTATTCCAGGTGTGGGCTTACTAAAGTTTAATTTACAATCTTATATAATATTATTATATTGTATTATTAGACAATATTATCCTAGTATGCAGATGTAAGAAGACAGCACAGATGGAGTATTTGGAAAAGCATAATAATATGATTATTGATTCCTTGGAATCTTAGAAAGAATAACATAGAACTGGTGGAATCACAGATTGAAAATGTATCATGTAATTTTCCCACAGTTGGCTAATGCCCTAACAAGCTACTCTAGTTAGTTCTTTTCTGTCTAATTAAAATCTGTACCTTTTGCATTACAGCTGGAAGCAAATACCTTCACTGAATTATAGCCTGTGTTAGCCACTTTGCTTAGAGATTTGCAAATTAAGTCAAAGGAGGAATAAAACATTCTCAAAGTGTGGACAGCTTCTGAATCTTTCTAGAAGTCAGTTTACAGAATCTCCCTTTGAAGTATATGTAGATAGACCCCACCCAACAAAGGGATGCACTCATATTTATATATCTCAGAAAGGCAGGAGAGGCCAATAGAACAAAATATTTGTAGCTCAGGGTTGAACTGTGGGGTCTCTGAGCTTGGTGGTTTTCTTGCAGACATTTCATTACCAAACTAGGGGACATCATTTATTATTTTATTTATTTATTTATTTATTTGATTTGCCAATTGTTTACAAGATAATAAGTATAAATGTATACATAGTTGTGAATACATGAAATGGGTACATATAAGAAAAATAAAAGAATAAGAGAAACAATAGGACAGGGACGGTAGGCACGTTGGTGCGCTTATGCACGCCCCTACAGACCTCTTAGGAAAGGGGTGAGGTCAATAGTAGACAGTCTAAGGTTAAAGTTTTTGGGGTTTGGGGAAGAAACTACAGAGTCGGGTAGAGTATTCCAGACATTGACCACTCTATTGCTGAAGTCGTATTTCCTGCAATCAAGTTTGGTGCGGTTTACTTTGAGTTTGTATCTATTGTGTGCTCTTGTGTTGTTATGGTTGAAACTGAAGTATTCATTGACAGGTGGGACATTGCAATGTATGATTTTGTATACCATGCTTAAGTCAGACCGAAGACGGCATAATTCAAGGTTTTCAAGTTCTAGAATTTCAAGTCTGGTGGCATAAGGTATTCTACAACGAGTAGAGGAGTGGAGAACTCTTCTTGTGAAATATTTCTGGACTTTCTCAATTGTGCTAATATCAGATACGTAGTGTGGGTTCATCAGTGCACTAGAAGGCTAAAATGTCTGTGAGTTCCCTACCAGTCCTATGACTTTGTGTTCTGTGTTTGTAATTCTGCTTTTTATTTATTGGAGAAAAAAAATCCTAGGTAGGATCAGTTCTTAAAAAGGAAACTCAAGAAAGAATTAAGTTCATACTGTCTCTTTGCCTTCTTCCGGCATTAATCGGTACTAAGTTAGAGAAGAAGATGCTATGCTAAGCATTAGTGATCCTAATGTTCTCCAACCAGATGGTTTGGCTCAAGGAGAAGCTGTGGACAGCTGGAGAATGAAATGATACAAATGCCTCCCCAGGCTCTTAATATACCACGTTGAGTCAATGCTTTTAAAAAACATCGTCTCACAGGGCATACAAGACCCAAGCTCCGTATGGCAGGACATAACTGGACACTTCGTTCTCTTGAAGCTTTCTTTCCATGGGCAGGCTGCCACCCCATGAAATAGAGAGATCAAAACACACACACACACATATACACACACACACAAAATAACCTGCTTCTCTAAATTTCAGCAAAGATCTGAAATGTAATCCCACAGTGTCAAACTTTAAAAGTCACTGAGCTTTGACATGACTTAAAGGAAAACTACATTTTAAGAGAGGCGCAGATGTTTTGCAACTGGTAACGCAGGACGCTGATGGGATTCCTCTTTGCTGGGTGTTTTCAAATAAGGATTGAACGGGCCACCTGTCTAGGATGGTTAATATGGATTCCTGCATAGAACAGGGGCTTAGGGTTGCTGGTCTTAAGTCCTCTTCTTTGGTGGGATTCAATGTTTTTTCTACCAGTTCTGTGGGCATGGCTCGGTGGGTGTGGCATGGCTTGGTGGGCATGGCTTGGAGGGCATGGCAAAGGGAAGGATACTGTAAAATCCTCATTCTTTCCCCCACCCCACTAACTTGCTTTCCAGCTCCGTTCTCCTGTGTGCAGAGCAACAAAAGAACCAGCTGATCAGCTGGGATTTGGGAGACAAAGAATAGATGGGGTTGGCAGGGCCAGTCAGAGGTGGTGTTTGCTGGTTCTCTGAACTACTCCAAATTTCCGCTACCAGTTCTCCAGAACTGGTCAGAACCTGCTGAATACCACCTCTGCTCTTCTCCATTTTGAAAGCCAAACCAATGACAGCGTTGGTAGGTCTGCTTGCTTCATTTATACCTCAGGACATCAATTTACTTCGGTAAACTACAAGAAATCTCCAGAAATTCATCGCATGTCAATATAAAACTGCCATTTTGATACCACGAATGCTAAAGAAATAGGTGAGATCAATGCCTTGAAAATTTTAAACATGAATTTTATTCAACAAGTTTTTTTTAACTTGCTGAAATTTAATCCCATTCCATCTCACTAAATCTGGTTCGAGAATAGTCTGTTAGTTGAGTCAACTACCAAGAGTTGGACAGTGATAGTCCAAGCAAGTTTTGAGGAATAACGCAGGTGCTGGACGATCTATTGGGAATCACCCAGAATTGTTTAAGATGGGTGATCATACAAATATTTTAAATACATAGATAATAATCCAAGAATTGCATTTATTTTTATTTGTAGTCATTTAGACTAATATTTATGGTAGTGTTATCCTGCTTTTTATTTTTATAAATAACTCAAGGCAGCCAACATGATATTCTTTCCTCTGTCTGTCCAGAGAGATGATAGATAGATAGATAGATAGATAGATAGATAGATAGATAGATAGATAGATAGATAGATAGATGTAGGTAGGTAGATAAATAGATAGATGTAGGTAGGTAGATAAATAGGTGGATAGATAAATAGATAGATATATCGATGATATAGATGGAAGAGAGGGGGGGAGGGAGAGGGGAAGGGAGAGAAAGAGAGATCTAAACTTATAATGTTGTGCCTGTTTGATTGGCCTGATTATACATGTTGTATGAAACTATTCATGTAAACTCTGTCACCCAAAGTTATTTATTTATTTATTCGATTTTTATTCTTCCTTTATTGCTTTAACTCAGGGCAGCGGACATATATGACCATCCTTCCTCTTCCTGTCTTCTTCACAGCAACCTTGTCAGGTGAGTTGGGCTTAGAGAAAGTGACTGCCCTTGTTACATAAAGATTGGAATCTATCTTTCCATCTTTCTTTTTTCGGTTTGCTTTCAAAACTTAAGAATGACAGTAACAGACAACTAAGTATCTGCGAAGAGAGTAGAATTCACTTGTTTAGAAATCCAGCCTGTGCCAGCACAGAAAATATAAATTAATTCCAAATCTATCTTGGATGGAATTATGAAGACATTAATGTTCAATGGATCAAAATCCAGGCTCCTTCTTCACTCAGGCCTTATGAATGAAATCTTCTTGATTTGTCTTATGAGTCAAGTATTTTGAAATTTTGAGTGAGCTGCCACTGCTAATCTCCATGACAAACGATGACAGTTGAATGAAGGTAGGACAAAAAGCAATGGATGGAAACTAATTGAGGAAAGAAGCAACCTAGAACAAGGGAGAAATTTGCTGATAACAGTTAATCAGTGGAATATCTTGCCTCCAGAGGTTTGGGTGCTTCAACACTGAAAGTTTTAAAGAAGAGATGGGACAGATATTTGTCTGAAATGGTATAAGGTTCCCTAATTGAGCAGGGAGTTGGATTACAAGACCTCCAAGGTCCCTTCCAAATTAGTTATTCTGTTATATATGACTTCATAGATGGCCCATCACCCAAACCCAAAGATTGTTAGGTAGGACATTTCAGTGAATACCAAGATTCTGCCAGTGGAGATATATTCAAAGCACCAGAAGGCAAGAGGGAAAAACAACAATGGATGGAAACCAAACAAGGAAAGAAGCAAACTAACACTAAGAATAAGCTTCTTAGCAGTGAGCAATTAACCAGTGAAACAGCTTGCCTCCAGAAGTTGTAGATCACGGGTGTCAAGCTCCTTGAATAGGAAAAACATTGTGAAATGTCACGTGACAGCAAAATTGCCGTCACGTGATGTTTCATGATGTTTTTTCCCATGCGTGGAGCTGGAGTGGGCGTGGCCTGTGTGTGACGCATCCGGCCCATGGACTGTTTGACACCCCTGTTGTACATAGATGCTCCATCACTGGAGTTTTTAAAAAGAGCTTGGATAGACATGTGTCTTATATGGGGTCTCCTGCTATGAGCCATGGTGGCACGGTGGTTAGAGTGCAGTACTGCAGGCTACTTCTGCTGACTGCTGGCTGCCTGCAATTTGGCAGTTTGAATCTCACCAGGCTCAAGGTTGACACAGCCTTCCATTCTTCCGAGGTGAGTAAAATGAGGACCCAGATTGTTGGGGGCAAGAGGCTGACTCTGACACTTAGAAAGGGCTGTAAACACTGTAAAGCATATCCAAGTCTAAGTGCTATTGCTATTGAGCAAGGAGTTGGACTAGAAGACCTCCAAGGTCCCTTCCAACTGTATTATTCTATTCTGTTATACAAGTCTGAGCAGGTCAATTGAAGCAATTTCCTCCATTCTGAACATTGGTGTTAGGGGAAATAAATAAGCAGTGGAATACATGGATATATATTTATGTGCACAATCCCTGCAGTTACAACAAAAAATAAAATTGGGAAAGAAAAAGTTTGCAATCCAAGAGGAAAAATCTGTCCAAACAACATGCAGTGTAGCCATAGTTTATAAAGAATTTGGATCATACTTCTCCTCACTGGCACAAGCCTATTTTTTTTTTTTTTTTGAAAAACAATGAGAGATAATGAGGGGAGTCTTTAATCAAATATAAAAAGGCTCAATTAGTTTGCCAAGTTTGTATTGGATGACCCCAATTAATCAGGGGTTTCATACACAATATTTTCCAGCATGCGCCTAGCTGCAAGAGAGGGCTCCTGGGTTGGATACAGCTTATTTTGTTGGAAACAAAAAAAATTGTCCACTTGAAAAATGACAAGTTTTAATTTTCAGAATCTGCTGGATCCCTTATTCCTTTTTGGCTTGGACATAATCCAATTTTTGGATTGTTTCTCTCATTTCAGTACATTGATCTTCAGATCCTCCCAGAAGCCAACTAGAGCTTTGTACAAAAGTTTTGATCAGAGTTTAACAGGATAACAAAATAACAACACTGGAAGGGACCTTGGAGGTCTTCTAGTCTAGTTCAACCCCAGGAAGGAGACCCTATATCATTTTGGTCCAATCTCTTCTTGAAAAGCTCCAGTGATGGAGCACCCAGAACTTCTGGAGGCAAGTTGTTCCACTAATTAATTGTTCTCACTGTCAGGAAAGTTCCAGGTTGCTTCTTATCTTGCCTTCACATCCTTTAGAGAATAGGTTCCCACCCCCCCTTCTTTGTGGCAGCCCCTTAGATATTGCAAGACTGCTATCATGTCACTCCGAGTCTTCCAACATGCAACAGAATTCCATTTTTATTGTGGGCCAATGTGTATGCAGGAAAAAAAAGACAGTTTCCTTCTCATTTTCTCTTCTTTTCTCTTCTTTTCTCTTCTCCTCTCCTCTCCTCTCCTCTCCCCTCCCCTTCCCTCCCCTCCTGTCCCATCTCATCTCATCTCATCTTATCTTTTAATCTTATCTTATCTTATCTTATCTTATCTTATCTTATCTTATCTTATCTTATCTTATCTTATCTTATCTTACCTTACATTACCTTACCTTGCCTTATATCTTATCTTACCTTACCTTACCTTACCTTACCTTACCTTACCTTACCTTACCTTTCCTTTCCTTTCCTTTCCTTTCCTTTCCTTTCCTTATATTTATTTATTTATTTATTTATTTATTTATTTATTTATTTATTTATTTATTTATTTATTTATTTATTTATTTATTTATTTATTTATTTATTTATTTATTTGATTTGCCAATTGTTTACAAGATAATAAGTATAAGTGTATACATAGTTGTGAATACATGAAATGGGTACATATAAGAAAAATAAAAGAAGAATAAGAGAAACAATAGGACAGGGACGGTAGGCACGTTGGTGCGCTTATGCACGCCCCTACCGACCTCTTAGGAAAGGGGTGAGGTCAATAGTAGACAGTCTAAGGTTAAAGTTTTTTTGGGGTTTGGGGAAGAGACTATAGAGTCGGGTAGAGTATTCCAGACATTGACCACTCTGTTGCTGAAGTCGTATTTCCTGCAATCAAGTTTGGTGCGGTTTACTTTGAGTTTGTATCTATTGTGTGCTCTTGTGTTGTTATGGTTGAAGGTGAAGTATTCATTGACAGGTAGGACATTGCAATGTATGATTTTATATACCATGCTTAAATCAGACCGAAGACGGCGTAATTCAAGGTTTTCTAGTTCTAGAATTTCAAGTCTGGTGGCATAAGGTATTCTACAATGAGTAGAGGAGTGGAGAACTCTTCTTGTGAAATATTTCTGGACTTTCTCAATTGTGCTAATATCAGATACGTAATGTGTGTTCCAGACTGATGAACTGTATTCGAGTATTGGTCTAGCAAATGTTTTGTATGCTCTGGTTAGTAGTGTGATATTACCAGAGAAAAAGCTACGTAGGATTAGGTTAACAACTCTTAATGCCTTTTTGGCTATGTAGTTGCAGTGGGCTCTAGCACTTAGATCATTAGAGGTGAGTATTCCAAGGTCCTTTACAGAGCTTGGGTCATCAACAAGTTATATATCTTATCTTATCTTATCTTATCTTATCTTATCTTATCTTATCTTATCTTATCTTATCTTATCTTATCTTATCTTATCTTACCTTACATTACCTTACCTTGCCTTATCTTGTATCTTATCTTATATCTTATCTTACATCTTATCATCTTCATCAGAATGTATTTATTTATATTTCATTAACCTGGAATTTATGAGTGGTATGGTTGTTTATCTCTACGAGCCTGTAAACCGAGAGCAAAAAACAACAACAACCAACCATGTAGCTTTCTTGTCAACGACGTGAGTTATTGCATATTGCCTTCTTTCCGATTTTTAAAAATTCAGTCTATTCAACAGCCCTGTTGTGTCCCGATAACCCTTCAACCATGTATTAATCCCATTTATTTTTAACTTTGTTGATTTACAAATATTCGTAGGCCTCAGGATTCTCAGGATTCTAGACGGTTTTCGGCAGACACAATAAAATATCTATAATATATTCAGAAGTAAACCCATTAAAAACCAATAAATATGATCCGTAAAAACAGGCAGGCCTGAACATTTTCCCCAGAAGGCGATGGTTTGAATCATTTTGCAAAACACCATCAGGATAGAGATGCCTCTGATCTCAGGAGGCAAACTATTCCAGAGAGAGGGGTCTAACTTGCAAAACATTTCGTTCTCTGTTAGTTTTCTGAATGTCCCTCAAGATGACAAATCACTTCCAAGGTGAAAGACAGATGGAAAGCAAGCAAACCTCCAAATTTAGACCCTGCTTTGATAATCACTATTGTCCCAAAGAGGACTTTTTTTTCCCCTTGCATCTTCAGCCAAGGTTATATGCTACTTGCAACTAACCATAGCATATCCCTACCCTCCTGTATCTCCATGTTCTTGTATTTATCTCATTCTTTAAATGAAGCAGAGTTACCGTATTTGTCCGGCGTATAAGACGACTGGGCGATATCTTTTCCATCAAAATTATTTTTGTTATATACTTATAAGACTTATCGCCCGAGTCACTTATCTTATCTTATCTTATCTTATCTTATCTTATCTTATCTTATCTTATCTTACCTTACATTACCTTACCTTGCCTTATCTTGTATCTTATCTTATATCTTATCTTACATCTTATCATCTTCATCAGAATGTATTTATTTATATTTCATTAACCTGAATTTATGAGTGGTATGGTTGTTTATCTCACGAGCCTGTAAACCGAGAGCAAAAAACAACAACAACCAACCATGTAGCTTTCTTGTCAACGACGTGAGTTATTGCATATTGCCTTCTTTCCGATTTTTAAAAATTCAGTCTATTCAACAGCCCTGTTGTGTCCCGATAACCCTTCAACCATGTATTAATCCCATTTATTTTTAACTTTGTTGATTTACAAATATTCGTAGGCCTCAGGATTCTCAGGATTCTAGACGGTTTCTGCAGACACAATAAAATATCTATAATATATTCAGAAGTAAACCCATTAAAAACCAATAAATATGATCCGTAAAAACAGGCAGGCCTGAACATTTTCCCCAGAAGGCGATGGTTTGAATCGTTTTGCAAAACACCATCAGGATAGAGATGCCTCTGATCTCAGGAGGCAAACTATTCCAGAGAGAGGGGTCTAACTTGCAAAACATTTCGCTCTCTGTTAGTTTTCTGAATGTCCCTCAAGAGGACAAATCACTTCCAAGGTGAAAGACAGATGGAAAGCAAGCAAACCTCCAAATTTAGACCCTGCTTTGATAATCACTATTGTCCCAAAGAGGACTTTTTTTCCCTTGCATCTTCAGCCAAGGTTATATGCTACTTGCAACTAACCATAGCATATCCCTACCCTCCTGTATCTCCATGTTCTTGTATTTATCTCATTCTCTAAATGAAGCAGAGTTAAGTCTATTCTTAGCTGAACTGATGTTAGTTTACCTCTTAAACCCAGGGTGTATTAAAAAAAAAAAACTTTTATTTTATAAATTCCATCTTATCTATTCCATCTATGTCATCTGATATAGAGTAAATTGAGTTTATAGAGTGGTGTGGTGGAATAGTGATGGTGACCTCACAATCAGGAGGCTGTGAGTTTGATCCTAGGTAGTGGCAGATATTTTTCTCTTTGGGTGCAATGAATAATTATCTGCTGTGAACTCCGCATAGGTGTCAAGAAGGGCATCCGGCCAGTAAATGCTCAGCTCCTTTCAGTTGCCCCCAAGTCCACCCCAATGCTTGTTGTTGTTGTTGTTGTTGTTGTTGTTGTTGTTATTGTTGTTGTTATTATTATTATTATTATTATTATTATTATTATTATTATTATTATTATTATTGCAAGAGATTACAGGGTCATTAAAAGGAAAAAAAGGAAATTGAGTTTATAGGAGCAATATAGAGACTGGCAATGGGGACAGTAAATTTCAGGATGAGCTGCTAGACTACAGATCTCAAATCTTCACTCACAGATCCCATATGAAGCTTCACGACCCAGTTTTACTTCCTGCCTTGGTATAGCATCTTGATAGTTGCCACTGCTATTATTCATATTAAAAGGTACAAGTTTATCTGAAATTGCTCCTCATAATTCCATCAAATAAGATAGAGACCCAGCAACCTATGGTTCTTAACAGGAAGTAAAATTTAGTGGGGTGGGGTTGGGAAATGATAAAAAAAAAATGAAATAAATTTTATCACCCACATTATCTGACCCTGTGAAATTGAGGCATGTAGCTAGGAGAATCGGTCTCTCCTTCCCTCCTCCTGCATAGAGAAATAGAACAATCTCACAGGAAAGATATAGAATGAAACTTCATTAAACAAAAAAGATATAGTTAAAATGCAAAATAATGATAGGATAGAATAGAATAGAATAGAATAGAATAGAATAGAATAGAATAGAATAGAATAGAATAGAATAGAATAGAATAGAATAGAATAACAGAGTTGGAAGGGACCTCAGAGGTCTTCTAGTTCAACCCCTTGCTTAAGTAGGAAGCCCTATACCATTTCAGACAAATGGTTATCCAATCTCTTCTTAATTTTTTTTATTATTGGAGCATTTACAACTTCTGGAGGCACATTCTTCCACCAGTTAATTGTTCTAGCTATCAGGAATTTACTCCTTAGTTCTAGGTTGCTTCTCTCCTTGATTAGTTTCCATTCATTGCTTATTGTCTTGCCCTCAGGTGCTTTGGAGAACACCTTGATTCCCTTGTTGCAGCCCCTGAGATGTGGAAGAAATGTGAGAGAGAGGGAGAGAGGGAGAGAGGGAGAGAGGGAGAGAGGGAGAGAGGGAGAGAGGGAGAGGGAGAGAGAGAGGGAGAGGGAGAGGGAGGGAGAGGGAGAGAGAGAGAGAGAGAGAGAGAGAAGAGAGACAAGAGACAGAGAGAGGGGGAGAGGAGAGGGAGAGGGAGAGGGAGAGGGAGAGAGAGAGAGAGAGAGGAGAGGAGAGGGAGAGGAGAGAGAGAGAGAGAGAGAGAGAGAGCAACTGTTCCAATGATAGCACCCAAAACCGATCTCTAGTATCAATTTATTGGGATGTATGACTCTGAGGGCAATTGACACTTAATATATTTCCCTCTGTATTTCAATTAACCAAAACACTTGTGACCAATTACTTTTGCTCAATCTGTTAAAAGAAAATATGAAGCACAAGAGATCTCCATCTGTTTTCTTTTCTTTCTTAAAACAAACAAACAAACCAAAACAAATGAGTGCCAACATTTATTTGTGTATTAATTTATTCTCAATTGACAAATCTTCTAGGCAATAATGACTCTACTTTAAGGAAATGAAACTATTTAGACTCATATGGAGATTGTGTTGATAGTGCTAAAGATATCTACCTTTTCTGGTCATTTCCAAACTTCCATCAAAACATTCCACTGTCTCCCAGAGCTTGCCCAAATTCAGGTTCATTGCGTCGATGACACTATCTAACCAACATATTCTTTGATGTCCCCTTCCCCATTTGCCTTCAATCTTTCCCAACATCAGGGTCTTTTCCACAGAGTCCTCTCATTAGGTGGCCAAAGTATTTGAGCTTCAGTGTCTGTCTTTCCAAAGAACAATCAAGGTTGATTTCATTTAAGATCAACGGATTGGATCTCCTTACAGGACTGTATTGTAGGCTACATTTTTGAAGGCAACAAAGTCCATATTTTGGACAGAGAAGACCGATGATTTGAAAGAAGGGTTAAAGAGGCCAGCTATGTCAAAACTGAATGGCCCTCTCTCAACAGTGGGGAAGCATACGGCATCTATCTTCAATCTACAACCCAGTCCTTTCCACAGTTCCAAGAAGGCTCCACACCTATTCGTACCACTCAGGTGACCCTGAGCACATAGATAAACCTCCAGGTGACCTTAATGACCTGCTAAAAGAATACAAATGTCCAGATATCTGCAAGGAGTATAAATCCTTCCATTTCCCACCATCCAGTCAGAGCTGAAGAAGCCTCTTGGATGAGAAGTGAAACATCTTCAAAGAAAAACCAGAAAGTCCAGTTGCCTCTTGAAAAAGCACCTTGGGGACAACCATGACCTGGAAGACTGAGAACCTCCATAAACAACCCTAATAGCATTTTGCACTGGCAAGACTGCCAAGGATGTTTAAAGATAAATCAGTTAAATGCTGGAAATGCCACCAGACACAAAATCGGAAAAGTGAAAAAGATTCCGACAGATGAGAATTTGATCCAGAAAGTGTTAGAATGTGCAGAAATGAATAGGCTAACACTTGCAATTAAAGAAAAGGAACAAACTGAATATTATATGATATGGGAATTGTTTTATCAATGGTTGGAGAATGAAAATGGAAACTAGAAATTAAAGAAGACTAGGGAAAAACAGTAAACGTGTGAATAAGAATTAAATAGGCTTAGAAAGGGGTTGTTATAATAATTAGATATATTATGCATAGTAGTATAAAGTAAGAATAGAGTACTGATATTATAGTAATGAATATGTATTAATTGTAATTGTTATTGCACAAGATATTTGTATCCAGATGACACACCATTTGTCATGCCCCTGTCAGAATCTGATTCGGAGGGGGAGGCCGAACAGCTGACAGGGAGTAGAAGTGTGGCTCCATTGGCTGTGGAAGAAACTGGGGAAGGGCAAAGTCTTGCTGAGCAGAGCAGGGAAAAGGGAGAGGAAGGGAGAGTGAATTCAGAGGAAGACCCAGGCCCACCCACTCTTCATCCTAGGGTATGCAGGGAGGAATGGAGAAGGGAGCAACATGAGTTGTGTGGCTTACAGGGGAGGAAAGGGCCCTGATTCCCTTCATTAGCTGCAGCTGGGAACACAGTGTTTAAAAAGGGAAGTTGTGCACAGCAAACTGTTGGGAGCAAATCATGAATTATCTGGTATTGTTGAGGCTTATCTGGGTTCCCGGCATCTTCCCAACTAGGTGTGCTTTCAAGTCTTCAATTCCTTCTCCTGCCCTATCAAGTTAATTACTGCAGCATTGTTTGTGTGGATTTTTATTTACAATTTGTATGTACTTTATTTTCAGACTGAATTTCCTCCACTTAAAGACTGTTCTTGGGAGAGGTTTTTTTTTGTCCAGCCGAAGGGAACTGGACATCGAGGGCAAAGTTGGAGGTACTAAAGGGACTCTTCTAACTCATGTGACTGGGTTGCCTTTGTGCCATGCCCTGGGTCATCACACTGTTTAAAAGGAAGATGGATTGTTTGCATAAAATAAAATAAAAAAATTATCACAAAAAAAAGCACCTTGGGGACATTGTTAGTGCTTGGTGAATGCCTTCCTACAGCATGCTGATAAGGAGACAAACTCGAGAAACCAAAGATTCAGAAGGTGGAACGGTGAAGCTGGTTTGCCAAAAATCAAGTTGATGCATTTACTTCTTTAGATTGCTAATATGCTCACAGTTAATGCAGGCCTGAAGCTATGATAAGTTCCCGAGTAGTTATTGTCCGTCGGCGGAGACCGCTGCATAAAAATCAATTTCAGTTTGTTTTTTTAAACAACTTCTCTTCCTTCCTTTCTTCACTCAATTACCTTATTGACCTGCAAATGAATGCACTTATTTACAAAATAAAAAATAAATAAAAAATCCCACACACACACAAAAAAACCCCACCAGGAGGAAATGTGCTGCTTTTTTTCTTTTTGTGTATACCGTTAATTTGGGAGCGACGGAAAACAAAACCCAAGCAGAAATATGACCTCTTTAGCTGATTCCTGCCACTAACTCATCAGAAAAAACAACAACGATGCCCTCCCCACCTCCCAGTGATGAAAAATGCAGCGGAAAGGGAGACCTTGATCAACAGAGTTAGCTTCCCCCTTTGCAGTCACTTGGGTGTCTTGCCTTCCTTTGTTTTACATAAGTTGCAGTCAGGTTCAAAATAATAGGCAGTGTTCTAATACCGCAATTGAGCAAATTAGCGCTTTCCAGCACAATTAACTCAATTCCATCTGCCAGCAACACGCTATCGTGAATGACCCGGTCGTTTGATGTGGCCATTTTTTGAAACTTGGCAAAAAGAAATTGCTAGGGAAGGCTAGGTCCTGAATTGTCTCCCCCACCCCCGCCAAAGCTTTCTTTTAAACAAACAAACAAACAATTACTTCATTGGTTTGATCATTGCCCATGGCTAGGGCTGAACCACAGCAGGGAATCCACTAACACCTCTTTTCTAGTTTCCCGTCATTCTGCAGCCTCAAGTTTCAGATAACAGATAATCAGAGTTGGAAGAGACCTTGTAGGTTATCTAGTCTAACCCCCTGCCCAAGCGGGAGACCCTACACTATTTCTGACAGATGGCAGTCCAATCTCTTCTTAAAAGTCTCAAGTGATGGTGCTCCCACAACTTCTGAAGGCAACTTCTGTTCCATGGGTTGATTGTTCTCACTGTCAGAATGTTTCTCCTTATTTCCAGGTTGAATCTCTCCTTGTTCAGTTTCCATCCATTATTCCTTCTCTGGCCTACAGGTGCTTTAGAAAATAGCTTGACCCCCTTCTCCTCTCTGGGGCAGCCCCTCCAATATTGGAAGACTACTATCATGTCTCCCCTGGTCCTTCTGAAGAAGAAGGGGAGGTCAGAATGGACTGACTTTGTGCCTTGCCTTCCCTCAGAGTGGCCTAGGGGTGAACAGGTCACACGCCAATCAGAAAATAGAACATTGAATAATAGTTTGGAGGGGGCATTGGAGGTCTTCTAGTCCAACCCCTTGCTCGAGCAGAAGATCCTATATGTTGGAGCCTGTTGGCCACCAGCCACTCCAGCAGCCAAATCAGAGGAGGAGAAAGAGGTATGGGAGTCAAAGTCAGCATCAAGGCAACCTGAGAGCTCCAAGGAGGAAGAGGGAATGGAGCTGGCAGAGAGAGGTGGGGGCAGAGCCTGGTCAGCCCTCCGATGGAGAGTCGACAGTCTCCAGATCTGCAGGTGGCTGATGAGGAAGAGGAGGAACAGCTGCAGTGGTGGGATTCAACTGGTTTGCACCACTTGGGCTGAAGGGGTTGTTAAAGTGCTGCTTGGCCCCAACCTCCCTGCCCCACCGCTTCACGGGAATCCCCACACACCCCATTTTTGGCTCCCAGGTAAGTGCAGAAAGGCCCATTAGGCCCAAAACAGGGTGTAAGGGGTTGCGGCGTGCGTCCCTGCGACCCCTTTTTACTCCCAGGAGGCTGCAGGGAGGCCTACTAGGCCCAAAATAGGGCACAGAAGGGTGTAGTGCACCCCCCATGGCCCATTTTTGCTCCCAGGAGGTTGTAGGGAGGCCTACCAGGCCCAAAGTGGGGTACAGGGGGGTGCAGCACGTGCCACCACACACAGCCCATTTTTTCCTCCCGGGGGGGGGGGGTACAGGAGGCCAAATGCTGCCTGTCACATCCCTTGGCCATGCCCACTATGACCACACCCAGCCAACCAGTCATTAGGGCTGAGAACCTGTTGTTAAATTATTTGAATCCCACTACTGAACAGCTGAATCCAATGCCTGATGTACGGATGTGAAGAAAGCAGAGGAGAGGAGAGCAGTGGAAATCCATGGGCCGGTCCTTGGGAAGGAAGAGACACCACTGCTAACAAAGCCCCACCCTAGCTCTGGAGATAAAAGGCAGGAGAAAGAGATGAATAGATGTGGCAGACAACTTTTCATCTCCCTGCTGGACAGACTTGTTAGCCTGCGATGAGAGAGGAACTTTTTGCTTAAAAGCAGGGGTGGGATTCAAATTTTTAGCAACCAGTTCTGTGGGCATGGCTTAGTTGGTGGGTGTGGCTTGGTGGTCATGTGACTGGGTGGACATGGCTTGATGGTCATGTTACTGGCTGGGTGTGGCCAACTCAATATCACTCACATCGAGGCACGCATCTCCTCACTTGGCCTCTCATGACTGTGGGGAATGCTGCAACAGTAAGTGTGAAAAATGGTCATAAGTCACTTTTTTCAGTGCCATTGTAACTTTGAATGGTCACTCCACACAAGCAAAGTACCAGCAAAGGAGGGGGAAAAAAACTCCAGAGAAGTTCCTGAGACAGGAAGTCTAGTCCTGCCAAGAATGTAATAAGGGTTAACGGAGAGACAGTTTCTGTAAGCAACACCAGAATGTTTCCTTCCTGCCTTCCTTACAGGATTAGCCCAGGAATTTCTTCTAACAACCGGTTCTCCGAACTGCTTAGAATGTTAACAACCGGTTCTAGCGAATAGGTGCGAACTGGTAGAATCCCACCCCTGCTTAAAAGCCTCCAGTGTTGGGCACCCACAACTTCTGAAGGCAAAGCATTCCATTGGTAAATTGTTCTCAACATTATGAAATGTCTCCTTAGTACCAGGTTGCTTCTCTCCTTGATTATTTTCCACCAATCGTTTTCTGTCCTGGCTTCTTGTGCTTTGGAAAAGAGGTTGATCCCCTCCAGACCTCCTAGTTGCTCTTCTCTGTACTTTTTTCCAACATTTTGTGCTTCTTTTTTTGTTTTGTTTTTGCCAACAATGACAACCAACTTTTTTTCTAAACCCACTTTATCGTGCATTTTTTTCACCTGTTCTTCTCTTTGAAATTTCAATAAAAATTGATGCGTGTTAGGAATTACGTGTTCATCATTTGTGAACAGTTCTATTTCAAACAGTCTTACAGTGTTCAAAGCATAAATTACTTTGCCTACTTTAAATCTTTTTAACTCAGAGAAATCAGAGGACTCGATGTCTCCATCCCTGGGCCACCACTTCTTCTCTTTATTTTATTTTACATTCCCCTTAAAAATGCTAAGATCACACAATAAAATAGCAATTTGTGCAATCCACTTGTCAAATATTTTCAAGAAAACTGCAGACTTTTTGCCAGCAAAACTGACTCAAAGACACTGAGACAGAGGGAAGGAGAAAATATTTACTATTTGGAACTATAAATATCCAAAAGGAAATATTTTCATGGAAATAATCAATGTTCAAAGTTTATGTATAGAGGAACATACATGATTATTTATGGGAAGTAGATCAATCTTTTTTATGTTATTTTTTTGTATTAGTTACATTTTTAACAGATAAATGTCTTTAAAGAAGTACATTCCACTGGCTATAACTAGAAAATGTTATACAGTTCTAGCTCGATACCCGTGCTTCACTAAATTTTACTTCCTGTTAAGAACCATAAGTCGGGCTTAGTTTTTGGGGAGGAATATAAGGGGGGAGAATTCTGCCTCTGCCTACCAGCATCCATCAGTATTGATCTGGCTAGCGTCCTGTCAATGTATGAGAGAGTTGAGGGCTGTTTGGAAACTGAAACAGTATTTGCTGTGTGAGCAAGGAGACAGCAAGGAGCCTGGGCATAGCTTAGCTCAACTGTTCTGTACTAAATCTGCTTGGTGTTGTGAAACTAAAACTGAAACTGAAGGGTGTGACCAGGCAGCTGTGAAGGCCAACAAAATTCTGGGATGCATCACTAAAGGGATTACCAGCAGGAATAAGGAAGTACTAACCCCCCCTGTATAGGGTTTTAGTCACACCCCATTTGGAAATCTATGTCCAGTTCTGGAGTTCTCACTTAAAAAGAGATATTGATAAAAGACGGAGTGAATCCAGAGACGAAGAACAGAAATGGCACAAGATCTAAGGGACAAAACATATCAGAAGAGATTGGAGCAATGGAGTATGAGGATAGCCTAGAAGGACAGAATGTTTGCACGAAAACAACCAAGTTCGGAGAGCACCAAGGAACACACAGTTCAACCCTTGAGTTACAAATATCCTATTTTATTGATCTCTCTCTTTCTCTCTCTCACCTGTCTGTCAACCTCTCTTAATATTAGACCAACAATCAAGCATGAAACAACCACCTAATGAAAGAACAACCAAAACCACTCTGACCACCACTGACAGCGTAAGCTACCTGTACATAGGCAGAGAACAAACCCTACTTTTTTATTCCTAGCTGGGTCATGAAATGTCTGCAAGAAAACAGCCAAGCTCACGGAGCACTCCGTGCCCCAAACTCTGAGCGACAAATATTCTCAATGATTGACAAGATTCTGTCCATTGTGTGTAAGGAAATAAAGGACTGAACTTTGGATAGATTGTTCCACATTCTTCGTAGACTTAACCTGACATTAGGATCTCTCTCAACTAGTTAATTTTAGGATCTCTGCTTCATTAACACAAAGGTTCACAAGCCTTGGACGAAGCCCCCCAGGCTCCTCCAAGACTTGTCACTAAGTTCTAATTTTTTAAGATGATTAAAAGGGAAAGTCATCAGGTTACAGGGGGGAGGATGGTATTAACGGCAGTTAAATAATTTACATGTCGTCTAGTTGAAATTCAGTGAGGAAAGATTTAGAGGTTCTGTTCCCCTTCACCCTGAATGAGCACACTGTCTCTAAGTCTCTCTCGAATTTTCCCTAACTCAGCAAACTTTTTTAAAATATTCATACCACTGACATCTGAAACATAATTTCACACCTTCCAAAATGGTTGTCAGGGCTCCAACAAATCCAGCCCCGTTCAAATAATAAGTCTCTAGCTGTATCTCTGGGAGTAAAAAGAAAATGGTTTATTAAGAGTGACCATGTCGATGTTACCTGAGTGCAGCTGACTCTAAGACACATCACTCATTTCCCCCTTGACCCTGGTCTTTCCCCCACCCCCTGGATGTATATTCTCCAATGGGACACATCCATAGCCAAGAGTCATCAATCATGCTCCCCAGTAATAATCCTGCGCGCCAACAGCTTCGGCTGCCTAGCAATTATCTGAAGCATTTAAGGAATGCACTGCTTTCTCCACACCCTTTCTGCTGGCAACTAAAAAGACCAAAGAAGTATTTTCAGTTGACAATGGTTTTCTTCTAATTTACTATAGATCAGTGGCCCTCAACCTTTGGGAAACCAGGGACCGGTTCCATGGAGAGAGGTTTTTTTGTGGATTGGGGGATGCGTGATTACACGTGATGCCCGCATCCATCACATGGGACTTATTTGTTTGTGAGGCCCGGTTTCTGGGCATGCCGCAAACCGGTGCCAGTCTACAGACTAGGGGTCAGGAATTGTCGAGATTGTCCTCAACTTACGACCACAATTCGAGCCAGAATTTCTGATAAGAAGCAAGGTGTTTGTTCACTTATCTGAAATAGGTATAGGTGAGACATGGTAGCAGAGTGGTTAGAGTGCAGGCTACTTCTGCTGACTGCTGACTGCCGACTGCCTCCAGTTTGGCAGTTCGAATCTCACCAGGCTCAAGGTTGACTCAGACTCCCATCCTTCTGAGGTGGGTAAGATGAGGACCCAGATTTTGGGTGGCAATAGGCTGATTCTGTAAACCAACTTAGAGAGGGCTGTAAAGCACTGTGATAGCACTTAGATAAGTCTAAGTGCTATAGCAATTCTCCTGCTTGAGCAGGGGGCTGGACTAGAAGACCTCCAAGATCCCTTCCAAGTCTACACTATTCTTCCGGCCTAAGAAAAGAAGCTGATTTAAGATTTAAATGAGTCACGGACAATTGTACAAGTGTTTTTCCACAGCTGTTAAGTGATTTTCTATCGTTGTTAAATGAATCCGGCTTCTCTTCATTGGCTTAGCTTATCAGATGCCAGGTGGGAGGATTGCAAATTGAACATGACCTCTGGATACTACAACTGTTGTAACCACATGCTAGTTGCCTAGTGTCCAATTTTTGATCACATCACCAGGGAATGCTGTGATGGTCATAAGTGTGAGGAGATGTTGTTATTTTTGCAACTTTGAATGGTCACTAAACAAATGGTTGTATGTCAAGGGCCACCATATCCTGACTTGAATTAACTGAGATAATTATCCAAAAAGTGATTTTTTAAAATCCTCTTAGATACGAATTCACTGAACAAATGTCTTACTTAACAACATAAATTTTGGGCTCAATTGTGATAATAAATTGAGGACTACCTGTACTATCCACAAAATTAGGCAAACTTTGATTGCCCCCGCGACAATGTATATTGTTTGTAATATATTGTCTTATCCTTTTTCATTATTGTTATTGTTGCAGTTGTTGCTACTATTATTATTATTATTGTTGTTGTTGTTGTTGTTATTGCTATTGCTATTGTTATCTTTTATTCATTAAACATGAAACTCCGTCAACTGAATATTTAAAAATATATCACAAACATCATTGACTGGCTCTGATGGTTGATACGAATTGCTGCCTGCATCCTAGGTATCAACCAAGTATCTTCTTAAAATGTATATTGTTCCGAGTAGCACAGTCTTTTGAAGCTCTGCTGGCGCTAAGCGAGAAACTGCAACTTCTTGATGTATTTTGTAAAATTCTTGGACATTATACCAAGTGCCCCAAAGACAAGGAGTATCACTGTTACATGTTTCATTCATAATCGCGTAGTTTCGATGGCCAGGTCACGATATTTCATGATTTTTTTCCTCCTCCTCCTCCTCCTCCTCCTCCTCCTCCTCCTCCTCCTCCTCCTCCTCCTCCTCCTCCTCCTCCTCCTCCTCCTCCTCCTCCTCCTCCTCCTCCTCCTTCTCTCTTTTATTCATTAAACATGAAACTCACTCAACTTAACGTTTAAAAATTTATCACAAATATAATTGACTGGTGCTAATGGTTGATACGGGTTGCTGCCAGCATCCTAGGTTGTTATTGTTGTTGTTATTGTTGCTGTTGCTATTGTTGTTGTTGTTATTATTATTGTTATTATTAGCCTTAAGCTAGGTACCTCACCTAGTGTTGAATTAGATCTGCAACTTGCATCTGTTTTTCATTCTTTCCACAGCTTTAAATGAAACTTCTGTTTTCGTCGGTAAGATATTTTTTAGGATTATTATTCCCACGGCCCCATTAAGCATTCCCTACCTCCACTTTGGCCTTTGTTGATGTCTTAATGGAAGTCGTGAGATGTAACCATACATCACGTTAAAGGAGAATGTGAAGAAATTACCAACCAATGGACAACTTGGCTTAAAGTCACCTGGGAAGATCAGCGGGATAAATTTTTAATAAGCAGATGAAGCATTCAGGTGATTTACTGATAATCCCTGCACAGAGACCCAGAAGAGGCTAAAAGAACAAAGGTTTATAGTCCCTTTGGAGATGTGTTCCATCTACACATCAGCCAACAATTAATGGCCATTTTGACTGTGGTTCTCTAGCTGGGCTTTGGTGGATTAATTCAGTAAATAAAAGTGACAGAGCTTTATGTCCTGATAGGCTAATGGAAAATAGCTGCACCTGTTATTTGTGAATCATTGTTTGCCAGGCTACCTTTTCTTACACAGGCTCAAGCTAACAAGAGAAATGATGGCACTTATCACTTAAATCTCATTATGAGCCCCACAATGATTGTTTGTTTCTTTTGAAGGGGATTTGCTATAAGCCACAACCCAGGGAAGGGGCGAATCTGGATCAGCTTTTGAAGACCCTTCAGATAGGAAAATAATCAGTGGTTGGGGATTTTCAAAACTGATCTGAGAACAATTAATAATGTTCTAATGTCCACTTTGTAGGCCATTGGGTTGACTGTATGTCAAGTTGGCTTGAAACGGCAAGAGAAAACAGACAACACCTTTGGATCTACCCCAAAATTGACGTCATATATCCATGGAGCCATGCAGCCATGCATGCTGTCAGGATTCCAGCACTTAACTCCATTTAAATCATGATTCTCAAGCCAAACTTCCAAAATTTCAAAAGGATTTATTGGGAGTTAAAAAGTCAACATACACCACCTGGGTGTAAGTTGACTCTGAGACACATCAGTCATTGTCATCCTTGAGCCTGGTTTTCCTCCATCCCCTGAGTATATCGTAATTTATATTCTCCAATGGGACACATTCATAGCCCAGAGTCATCAATCATGCTCTCCAGTTAGAATTTTGCACAGCAGAAAATTCGGTCACCTTGTTACTATCTTTGAAAACATTTATGGAATGCAGTTTTGTTTGCAAGCTGCCGCACTGCTCCCCCCTCCCTTTCTGCTGGCAACTATAAAAAGACCATTGAAATATTTTATGAGTTGACACATACATTCGTCCATGCAGCCATATATCCAGGCATTCATACAGCAATCCATCCAGCCATGTATCTCCTTTGTTGTCCCTTTCCCTTAACATGATGAGAAAAATTTAACATAATTTATCAGAATAACAGATTTGGAAGGGACCTTGGAGGTGTTATAGTCCAACCCCCCCTGCTCAAGCAGGAGACCCTATATTATTTAATGCATTTATTTAATTATTAAAGATTTAATAATACTCTTATTGACCAACTTTTTATAGACGTTCAAAAGAGGAAATTATTCTTATTTTCCTTCTTAGCTGACAGATCGCTTTCCAGAAGGATCACAGGATTCAATTCATTCACCAACCTGGTTCAGCTTTTATAAACCCACTGGAAGAGAATCATCAGTAGTTGGGGGTTTTCAAATTAAAACTGATCTGAGAACAATTAATAATTACCTCACCTCTTTATAGGCCATTGGGTTAACTGTGTATCAAGTTGTCTTGAAGCTGCAAGAGATAACTTCAGGTTTTAATAGCATTCATTTGAGACAATAGCTTTGGCCCTACCCAATGGGAAAAGTTGACTCCATGCATCCATCCACACTGAAATGTGTTTGAATATCAGTAGCTCGGTTTGGTAGTTGGGGTGTTGGTTTGAGCTTCAAACTTGGCAATTTGGTTAAAAACATTTCGTCACCATTCAATGAGACATTGCCAGTGTGTTTTGAGTTGTGCTTATGTGTAGAAGACCTATGTTCTGAGAGACAAGCACAACTCAAAATGCACTGATGATGTCTCCTTGAATGGTGATGAAATGTTTGCAATCAAATTGGCAAGCTCGGAGCTCAGACTGACAGCCCATCCATCCATGCATCTATCCATGCACCCACGCACCATCCATGCATCCATCTATCCACCCACCCACCCATGTATTTCATTTTCTGTCTCTTTCTTATAACATGTTGGGAAGATTTCATAATATTCTTATTAACTGACTTTCAAAAGAGGAAAATATTCTTTTCTAGTTGAACAGACTTGATAATTTCCAGAAGGATCACAAGAATCAAGTCAATTGCCATTGCTTTCTCTCACATCATATTGTAATTGCTTAGCATGCTTTTCTTCAGTTTTTGTGTTGGGATGTGAACTGTGGTCTTTGATTGCAAGAGGAGATTTAGATAGTGTATCTGTACTCCTGACATCTAGACAACCACTGGATTGCACCACAAAGATACAGAAAACTCCATTTTGGCAATCTAGATATAATACGAATGGCTTTTCCATGAGATCGGGATCCTATTCACACAAGCTTGCAACCTGGTTGCTGAATAACCCAATTTTGCACCATAAGCGAAAGCATATCATAAACGAGTGAATCACCCTTCCAGAATATTAAGCGATCAAACTACTCATCAGTCTTAACACTAATAAAATTTTACACACTGCAGAAATGCAACTGCTGAGTTAAACCTCCGGTGTGAACATAGCCAGTGTTATTGTCAACAACCATGGCAAAGAGCATCCATCAAGTAGCTTACGGTAAGGCAGATTCATATGTCAATTCAGATTTTTTAAAACAAAAGATTCACATTCATCTCAGACTGTTGCACCAGATTACAGAGACCTAATGATCAGCTGAGTGTAATGGTGCGGGGGAACTTCTGTTTTAAAAGTTCTACCAACACAACTCTCTTGCAAGTGTGTTTTTTTCCCCAGCTTTCAAGTTAAGAAATATATATATATATATATATATATATATATATATATATATATATATATATATATATATATATATATATATATATATAATCTTTTCTGCTCCTCCACCGTTCCCCCCCCCCGCTTTCTTCAACTTTCTTTTAAAAAGTTGCATTTAATGTCTTCCATGTGATGCCCCTTGGGGGAGCCCAGGCTAGAAAATCCTTAATTAAATTAATCAAAGGCAGGGACAAAATCTGTAGGGAGTATCGGAAAAGCCTTGAGTTTAATTAATCAGACACGGACACGTAGTTGAAACCCAAAATTTAGCTGTTGTGCTTCTCCTTTTCCTTTTTTCAAAGAATCCTGATGTGAATTTCAATTCCATTTTTCTCAGTACTTTTTTTTCTTTTAATAATCTGAAAATTGTGAAAACTGGTTTCTTTTTTTCTGGCAAAACTCTCAGCGTTGATATAATAGAGTCTTCTGAAGTGGCCAAATCTTGAAGCTTGTTATTCCAGAAGAAAAATATATTTTTTTTCCTTGTTGGAAGGATTAGCTTGATAGGGAATGCTCACAAAGAAGTAAACAAGGACAATTTTAGCATTTGCAATGAGTTAGGCTTCCTCCCCTCCCCTTTCTGGTCTCAGAGAAGTTCACTTTCAGAAAGTATTAACGTGTTTAATGATTAAATCAATGAGTTAAATCAATAAAATAAATGATTGAATTGAATACAGAAAGTTTTTCATGTTAAGGGGTCAGGAGGCTAAACCACGTGCGGAACAATTCAGGGAACTAGGTATGTCTAGTCCAGGGATCTGCAACCTGTGGCTCTGGAGCCACATGCAGCTCTTTTGGCCCACTGCTGTGGCTCCCTGTTGGCTGATCCCACCCCTGGCTGGGCCCTCCCTCCCCTCCCCATCACTCCTCGCCTGGCCTGAGAAGGTAAGGGTGATGGCGAGGGATGGAGACTCACCCCATATTCCAGAGCAGGAGGTGATTGGGTGGGAGTGAGTGACATCAAGTTGGCCATGCCCACCCAGTCACACAGGTTGTTAAATTATTGGGTCCCGGTGTTTTCTTTTCTGTGGGAAACAGGTCCAAATGGCTCTTCGAGTGTTTAAGGTTGCCAACCCCTGGTCTAGTCTAACAAAGAGAAGGACTAGGGTGTGACATAGAGAAGTATACAGAATAACAAAGTTTGGAAGTGACCTTGTATGTCATCTAGTTCAACCCCCCACCCACCCACACACACACACACAAGCAGGAGACCCTATACTGTTTCAGACATGTGGCTGTCCAGTCTCATCTTGAAAACCTCCAATAATGAAGCACCTACAACTTCTGAAGGCAAGCTGTTCCATGGGTTGATTGTGGATTGACACGTTAACTGTCTTCCAGTCCTTAACACAGAGAAGAGGGGATTGACTTATTGGTATTCTCCAAACCATCAGAGCACAGGAGATGAAGTAATGGGTGGAAATCATCATAGAAATAAGGAGATATTTCTTGTCAGTGAGAACACTTAATCAGTGGAATGACTTACTTCCAAAAGTTGCATGTATTTCCATTGTTGGAGGTTTTCAAGAAAAGATTGGACAATTATTTGTCTGGAATGGTATAGTTCAGTTCAGTTCAGTTCAGTTCAGTTCAGTTCAGTTCAGTTCAGTTCAGTTCAGTTTAGTTTAGTTTAGTTTAGTTTAGTTTAGTTTAGTTTAGTTTAGTTTAGTTTATTGTCATTGCACCTCGTACAACGAAATCAAACACCATCTTCAGTGCACATCATGACCATGACCATGAAAATAAACACAAACACACATCCTTCACCCTTCACACATTGAACCGGAAACCTCCGACACCACACCAACACTGCACTGTACAGCAGAATTCAAAAGAGCTACTGCCCTGGGATAGGAGCTGTTTTTCAGCCTATTTGTCCTTGTTTTTATTATTCTGTACCATCTGCCAGATGGTAATAATTCAAAAAAAGGGGTGCCCAGGATGAGATGGATCTTTGAGAATGTTTTGAACTTTCTTAAGGCAGCGGGAGCTATAAAGCTCTTCCAAAGAGGGGAGAGGCCAATCAATGTTCTTCTGGGTGTATAGGATGTCCTGCTTGAGCAGGGGTTTGGACTAGAAGATCTCTAAGGTTCCTTCAAATTTTATTATTTTATATTCTATGTTCCTTTCAACATTCATTATTTTCTTTCACCCGATATTAACACATGTGCTCTGCTGCTTGGTTTCAAGTAAAAACCTATTTTTTTGTTAGTTCTGGTATGTAAAATACAGTGTTGCATTTTATAAAGCCAAAGGTAAGAACTGTATTGGTAGGATCCTTAAAAATGCATTCAGTGGGTCTCTGCTTACCAGAAATGTGAGAGCTGTTTTGAGCTCATCCATTTTGACTTTTCCATCTTAGACCTGTGTTGGTAATAAAACTGTATTAAATACCTTGTTCTTTATGGAATGTACTAGGTCTGGCTGAGCTGCAGTCAACTGAGAAATGAATTAGTGCAGAAGATCACACCAAGACTGTTTTGCCAAGTGATCAGGTGCCCAGCAATTGGCTTTTTTGGCTTGAAAGATAATGAAAACTTAAGTAAATTACAGAGTTTTAAATGTCATTATTAGCTCAAACAAACAGATTGAAAAACATATAGCAATGGCACTTAGACTTATATACTTCTTCACAGTGCTTTATAGCCCTCTCTAAGTGGTTTACAGAGTCAGCCTATTGCCCCCAACAATTTGGGTCCTCATTTTACCCACCTCAGAAGGACAGAAGGCTGAGTCAACCTTGAGCCTGATGAGTTTCGAACTGCCAAATTGCAGGCATCTGGAGCAGAAGCTTGCAGTACTGCATTCTAACTACTGCACCACCATGGTTCGTATCAAGCAAGATGAAAACCATATCATAAACTCCTTAATATCGACAGCAGAAATAAATCAAGTGCGGCTAATTTGTGCCGTACCTAATGCTAGTTTCTATGTGGAAGATCCTGTGAGAGAAGGAGTGGAAGAATCTGGGGGTGGAGTTAAAAGAGGGATCAGCCAAGAATCCCTTCATAGTCACAAATGGTCTAAGTCCAATTACTCTTGAATTTCATGGAGCCTCATCTAATTTCAAGCAGATGCTTATATCTGAGGGGTTGCCACAAAGAAGTCAAACTATTTGCCAAAGGTCCCTCCAAGGTCCATTCCAACTCTGTTATTCTATTCTATTCCATATTTTCTATTCTACTCTAGTCTAGTCTAGTCTAGTCTAACCATTAGTTGAGAAGATTATTGTGCCTAGGCATAGCAATAAAGCAATTTCATTGGACCATCATGTGTAAATCTGGTCTTTCAGGCCCTACAGCTCCCCAATAATAACAACAACCTTAAGATGTTTTTTTTTTTTTAATCAAAATGTGACACTATGATTTCATGGTTCTGCTATGGTCAGGAAACTGCAAGATCTGACCTTGACTGGATGATGTCTGCAGGTTGAGAATCGAAAATCTGATACTTTCACAGCCAAAAATGCTCTGAAGTTATGTGAAAATTTTCCTGCTTCTGCTTTGTTCTGCAAGCAAAAATGAAAACAAACAAACAAACAAACAAACAAACAGGTTAGCTCAGAATGAGCTCTAAGCATCTTGACTTGATGTGAAAAGAAGGAGCCCCCTGAGGATTTTACTCTGCTAGTCATTGTTGACTCTAAGGGACGAAGCTAATCCATTGAGCCAACATTGTCTGAAGACATTTCTGTGGTCATGTGGCCAGTATGATATCACAGAGTGCTGTTACCTTCCCGCTAAAGTGGTACCTATTTATCTACTTGCATTTGCATAATTTCAAACTACTGGGTTGACAAGAGTTGGAGTGAGGATTAGAGCTCACCTCATTGCATGGAGCTTGGGTCTTGAACTTGCCAGCCCAGCATCTTAACCGCTGTGCCAACATGCCACATCATTTCTTAATATGAAGGAGAAATCAAAATACAATACTAACAATGGTCTTTTGCATTGCCACTAGAAAAGCATATCTCAATGACGATAATTCACAAAACCTTAGTGGCTCCAGTAGTTTTCCAACCCAATCTGAAAACCATATTTAGCTTTTCCTATCTCCAGGATTGTCTGATGATCTTCCTTCATTTGTTATCTAAAGTGTAGGTCTTTTGGGTTTCTTCAGGGGATCTTTCCAAAGGTGATGATAGTAGGGATGATGATGATGATGATGATGATGATGATGATGATGATGATGATGATGGAGGAGGAGGAGGAGGAAGGAGGAAAGAAGGAAGACATAAAGACAAAAATGAAGATATAGAAGAAGCAGAAGACGCAGAAGCAGGAGGAGGAGGAGGAGGAGGAGGAGGAGGAGGAGGAGGAGGAGGAGGAGGAGAAGAAGAAGAAGAAGAAGAAGAAGAAGAAGAAGAAGAAGAAGAAGAAGAAGAAGAAGAAGAAGAAGAAGAAGAAGAAGAAGAAGAAGAAGAAGAAGAAGAAGAAGAAGAAGAAGAAGAAGAAGAAGAAGAAGAAGAAGAAGAAGATTTAAAACCAACTCAAGGTTTTAAACATTTCTTGCCTTATAACTATGAAAGATGGACTGATGCTCTTTTGCAAAGGAACACACTATCTTTACCCTTAGGAAAAGCACTCTAGCTCAGCATCTGTTAAATGGATATTTTCTTCAAAAGCAGATCAGACCCAAAGAAGAAGAAGAAAAAGATGGGAACTGGAATCCCCACAGTTTCCAAGAAGTTTCAATAAAAAGGGGGAAAAGTCTGTTGAACCATGGAAGGCGACTCGAATGCCTCCCATTTCACGTCTTCATTCCTCAAGTGCTTTAATTTCATTTTAATCTTCAAACTATCTCTTTTCTATCTGATATTTTATAGCTCACGTCTTCCTCTTTCATGTTCTTGATTGCTTTTTTCCCCCTGCTTGTCTATATTCATTCAAATTACCTTTAAGGAAAAAAAAAAAAAACCTAGCATATGTATTGCTAGTCGGCACAGAGAACCCTAGGGTATAAATTAATTTATGTTTGAATACTTTCAATTTCCTCTTTAATTCATAAGTTTGGGCAGAGCCCCTGATGTTAAGAATCTCTCAAAGGAGGAAAATGTGGCTCAGGGGACAAATAATCAGCTCTGGACAGTTTTCCTAAGAGAGACGCTGTTCAAAAAAATATAAATAAATAAAAACAAATAAAGATGATAATATTGGTCACGCCTAGGAAAAGCGCTCTCTGAAATTATTATTTTAGTCCTGTGGGACAGTTCATATTTTGAGAGCATGGCAATCATGTCACATGGGAGCTGGTTCTCGTATAATTATTTATCTTCTGTCAAATCTTAAAACTTAATTATTATTATTATCATACAAGAAGATGCTTTACTAAGGCTCAGAACTGAAATGGTCTATTTTTCAGTGGTATTCAATCAGTACAAATATTCTCAAAATCGTGACTCTAAATCATAGTAGAATTTGGACAGAATATGTTTGCTTTTCTTGGCCTACTCCACAGTGACAATAGACATGTCTTTCTCCCTCTGGGTAGTCCTGAAACTTTCATTTGGAGGCAAAAGCCAGAAGCAACATTAAGACTTCAAGACCTGATAGCAATGTTCTAATATTTAAGGAGCTGCTATAAAGAAGAGAGAGGGTCGAGCTGTCCTCCAAAGCACCTGAAGGCAGGACAAGAAGCAATGGGTGGAAACTAATCAAGGAGAGAAGCAACCTAGAAATAAAGGGAGATTTCCTGACAGTGAGAACAATCAACCAGAGGAATGGCTTGCCTTCAGAAGTTCTGGGGTCACTGGAGGCTTTCACAAAGAGATTTGACAACCACTTGTCTGAAATGATATAGAGGCTCCTCCTTGATCATAGGATTGAACTAGAAGACCTCCAAGGTCCCTTCCAGCTCTGATGATGTTCTATGTTCTAAAAAAGGTCAACCTTTAGTTGGTTCCAATCAAGGAACATTACTCATAAATAACATTTCAAGTATTAGCAGTTTAATGAACCCCCAATTCACTAAAAAAGCAGGGAAAAAGCAGGACCAACACTGTTCTAAGATATATAGAAAAAGAAATAGTTTGACCTGAATCCAGAAATCTAAATCAATATAGCTCCAGAACAGGAGTTAAGGCTCTGTCATGTCCTTGTTAGAGTCAGACTCTGAGGGAGAGGAGGAACAGCTGACAGGGAGTGGAGGTGTGGCTCCGGAGGTTGTGGAGGAGGCTGGGGAAGGGCAGAGTCCAGCTGGGCAGTCAGAGGAAGAACCAGGCCCATCCCCTCTTCATCCTAGGACATGCAGGGAGGAACGGAGAAGGAAACAACTTGGCTTATGAGAGAGGAAGCGGCCATGATCCCCCTCATTAGTTGCAGTTGGGGAGAATAGTATATAAGAGAGATGGTTGAAACACAGCATTGCCAAAGGCAAAGCGTGTGTTATTTTGGGCTGAAATTATCTTAGTTGGCGTCCTTCCAACAGACTGTGCCTTGTTATCCCCTTGAAGTTGGTAATTACTTATCCTGGTCCGTTGTGGAAATTCCTTCATTGTAGTTTGTTTTGGTTTTTTATTTCACCTCTATCTGCTCATTAAGTTCGGACTATATTGCTTTCTTTTGAAGACTATTTTTGAATAAGTTTTATCTCCAACTGAGAATTATTGAACAGTGGGGCCAAGTCAGAGGCATTAAAGGACATTTATTTACGTTTTGGATTTTGTTACGTTTGTGTTACACTCCGGGTCATCACAGGATCATTCCAGGAAACAGAAGTCTGGTCATCATTCTGGACCCATTGAATTACTTTCCATAAATCCCCCATGTAAATTGTGTTAATAGCCTGATTTGACTTAAATAGCTTGATCAAATTGAGCAAAAAAGATAGAACATAGAATATGGAACATAGAATCATAGAGCTGGAAGGAACCTGGGAGATCTTCCAATCCAACCTCCTGCTCAAGGCAAGAGACTTTATACTACCCTGGTCAAATAGTTGTCCAGTCTCTTCATGAAAACCTCTAGTAATGGAGCATCCACAACTCCTGGAAGTAAGTCATTCCATTAATTAATTGTCCTCATTGTCAATATTTTTTCCCTTACTTCCAGGTTGGATCTCTCTTTCATGATCTTCCACCCATTGCTTCTTGTCCTGCCCTTTGGTGCTTTGGAGAGTAAGTCAATCATCTCTTCTTTTTGACAGCACCTCAATTACCGGAAGACAGTTATCAGGTCTCCTCTAATGTAGCTGGTGTCAGCCTTGGGAGCCACATTTCACTTAGAAGCTTCGAGGTTGCCACATTTAGTTCCTGGGAATTTGGGAGGGGGGGGATTTCATAGAGAGGTGGAAGATTAGACTCAACAACATTCTTCTCATAAAGTCAAGGACATGTCGCCCTGCACCTGGAGAGGAGTGTCTGGAGGAATGTCTCCAGTTGGGATGATGGTTGATTGGACCACATGATGGACTGATGGGTGCAGGGAAATGGATCTTTGAATTTCTATTGGGAAGGGAAAACCTGGAACCTCTCAGATTTGGGTTTTCCCAGATGTGCCAATATGACAACTTTAATAAAATGGAACTTTGAGAAAAGTATTGCCTCGGAGTTTATCGGTTCTGAGTTTGTTAGTTGGAATGCTGACAGCTGGTGTGTAATTTGCATCTTCCAAAAGTGATTCTCGTGACTCAAACACAGCATAAAGTCAGGGAGCAAACCCCAGACATCATATCTCCTCGCTATAGGAAAAGATGTTTCTGGAAAAGGTGAATTCTCATCCAGGCAGATTTAACACAGAATGTCCATTGCCAATTCTCTGCCAGCCTTTGCAAATATTTTTAAGGCAATTAATTTGAGGACTTTTATTACACTGATTATTAGCATCTGATTTGATTATTAGACAGAGTCAAGCCTCATTAAAAGATGCCTTCGAGACTTTGTTAGGGCTGATTTCTTAAATGTTTATTTAAAACAAAACTAACAACCCAAGCCACCAAAAGCTAAAAGCCGTTTAAGGAAGGGAGGAAGATTATTTCTGAAATACTACAGAGCCCAATCCTGCTTTGCATTAAGGAAGCGTCCCTCCCTTTGCATGGACAATCAGGGACAGAATGATCTTTCCATCTGTTTTTTCCCCCTCTACGTCTTGATAAAGAAATTATTTTTTTTATAATGAATAATATGGCTCATATTAGATCTGTGTACAGCTTTGAAGGATGAGTTTAATTCAAGAAATTTTCAAGTAGGACAGGACGGGACAGGACAAGACAAGACAGACAGGACAAGAGAAAACAAAACAGACAAAGAGGAAAAATAGGACAGAACAGGAGAAGACAAGACAGGACAGGACAAGACAAGACAGGATGGGACGGGATAGATAAGACAAGACAAGACAAGAGAGGAAGGATAGGAAAATACTGAACAGGAGAAGACAAAACAGGACAGAACAGGACAGGACAAGACAAGACAAGACAAAACAGACAGAGAAGAAGGATAGGAAAAGACAGAACAGGAGAAGACAAGACAAGACAAGAAAGTACAGGAGAGGACAAGAAAAAGACAAGAAAGGACAGGACAGGACAAGGCAAGGCAAGACAAGACAAAACAGACAAAGAGGAAGGATAGGATAGAACAGAACAGGAGAAGACAAGACAAGACAGACAAGACAAAACAAGACAGACAGAGAAGAAGAATAGGACAAGACAGAACAGGAAAAGAAAAGACAGGACAGCACAGGACAAGACAAGACAAGACAAAACAAAACAAGACAGACAGAGAGGAAGGATAGGACAAGACAGAACAGGAGAAGACAAGACAGGGCAGGGCAGGGCAGGGCAGGGCAGGACAGAGCAGTCAAGAAACACAAGACAGACCAGACAGGACAGAATAGGACAAGACAGGACAGGAAGACATAGCAAAGCACTACAAAGTCTAACTCAACATCTTCTAATTGGGATGAACTGCCATTTCTCCCATCATATTAAAAATATAAAAACCAATATCTAAAACTAAATTTAATAAAACTAAATTTGCCTTTTTTGGTACAAATTAGAATTTGCCTTTTTTGGTACAAATATCAAGAATGCCTCCATCGCTGGAGGTTTTTAAGAAGAGATTGCACAGCCGTTTGTCTGAAACATTATAGGGTTTCCTGCCTGAGTAGGAGGTTGGACTAAAAGACCTCCAAGGTCCCTTCCAACTCTGTTATTCTGTCCCTTCGATGTCAAAAAAAAAATGTAGAGATCTCATCTCTTATATTCCAGGATTAGCTACAGGAATGGGAAGTATTCAATATTCTTCTCCTTTCTTCTATTCCTCTGCATGCATTAACCTTCATTTTATTTGATGAGCCTGTCTGATTTGTGTATTTCTGTGTGTATCATGAATAATTGCATTAAGAGACAACCCTCCATTGTATCTTTTCTGCGGCTGATCCCCACTTCTTTAAAATATTTACCATTTGTAATGCATAATAAATATGGACGAGGAAGCGTTACCATCTTCCCGTCGCGTCCTACCACCTCTCGCAGCCAATACAATATTCAGTTCCTCAATTCGGCATTGGCGTTGTGTTATCTCGGTGTGCGATGACGAGACAACAGCCACACTGGTGTGCTCCAGTCACTAATCATGTCACTTTTGATTTGATTAGCATAGAAATGCTCCGGGATTTATGCAACAACAGGGGGAAACGCGTTAAAAATACTTGTCAGTGTCCTTACAATTTATCTTGGTGCTTCGGAGGAAAAGCGGCAGCAATGGGACCGAGGAAAGAGGCAGGTGTTATTGGTATCAGAGGGGAAAAATTGAAGCAGCCTTTAAAAATCAATCAAAGCAGAGAATTTTAGTTTTGCAAATTATAATGTAGGTAGTCCCCAACCTACTAAATATTCCTTTCGTGACCGAAGTTGAAAAAAAGTGACTTATGACCATTTTTTCACACTTAAGACCGTTGCAGCATCCCCATGGCCATGAGAGCAAAATTCAGACACTTGTCAACTGACTCATAATTATGACAGTTGGGGGTTACAGGATCCCCTTTTGCGACCTTCTAACAAGCCAAGTCAAAAGGGAAGCCAGATTCACTTAACAACCGGGTTACTGGCTTCACAATTGCAGGGATTCACTTAACAACCGTGTCAAGAAAGGTTGTAAAACAAGGCAAAACTCACTTAGCTGCCTCGCTTGGCAGCAGAAATTTTGGGTTCAGTTGTGGTCGTAAGTCAAGGACTACCTGTAAACTGATTTATTTTTTTTTAACTTGCTAGATTCAGGGATGAATCAGCAGTCAATGAAGTGTTGGAATTTATGTCACCGTTAAAGAGGAGGTACAATAACCTTACTCGAGAAATGTACCAAAAATATTTTTTCTTCTTTACTTTATTCTGAGGAAAAAAATGTACTTGTGAAGAAAATCCACCAGACGACCATAAGAGGACAAAAAAAGGCAAGATGGCTGCCACAACTATTTATTTATTAGATTTTTAATATTTTTTTTATTAAATTACTTTTTTTTAATGTCTAATTGTAATCCTTTATTACTTTATAAGTTCCTCGAGGTGGCAAACCTTCCTCCTCCTTCCAATATTTGAGGGGCTGCCACAGAGGGGAAGGATTCAAGCTATCTTCTAAAGCACCTGAAGGCCAGACAAGGAATAATGGATGGAAACTGAACAAGGAGAGATTTAACCTGGAAATAAGGAGAAACTTTCTGACTGTGAGAACAATCAACCAATGGAACAGAAGTTGCCCTCAGAAGTTGTGGGAGCATCATCACTTGAGACCTTCAAGAAGAGATTGGACTGCCATTTGTCAGAAATGGTGTAGGGTCTCCTACTTGGGCGGGGGGGTTGGACTAGATGACCTATAAGGTCCCTTCCAACTCTGATTATCTGTTATCTATTACCTGTTATCCTATTTTCCCCACAGCAACAACCCTCTGAGGTGGGTTGGACTGAGAAACAGAAGGACTGGCTCAAAATCACCCTGCTGTTTTTTGTGCTTAAGGTGGGACTAGAACCAGTGGTGCTATTCTACTGGTTCAGCCCGGTTCTGGTGTACTGGTAGCGCTGAAGATCAACAGAGACTGAACCGGTTCTCTGTGCCACTCTGCTGTTGGGCCCGCCCGCGGTACAGCAAAGTGCCATGTGTCAGCTGCTGAAGCGACCGGGAGAGTGCAGGCTTGCCGGAGGTGAGTTGGAACGCTTCTGTGCATGTGCAAAGTATGCGTTTGGCGCTCACGCAAATTGTGTGCACTTCACAAAGCAGGCCCACCAAGCCACACCCACCAAACCAGTGGCAACCTACTTTGCAACCCACCACTGACTAGAACTTATACTTTCCTCATTATTGGCCCAAAGTCACCCAGTTGGCTTTCCTGACTAAGGTGGTGGGAAGGAAGAGATGGAGATCCCAAAGGTGCTTTTTTTCAAGAGGCAACTGGACTTTCTGGTTTTTCTCTGAAGACTTTTCATTTCTCATCCAAGAAGCTTCTTCAGATGTGAGCTGAAGAAGCTTCTTGGATGAGAAACGAAAAGTCTTCAAAGAAAAACCAGAAAATTCAGTTGCCTCTTGAAAAGGCACCATTGGGACAACTGTGACTTGGATGACTTGGATGACTGAGAATCTCCATAGACATGAAGAGATGGAGGGAAAGCAGGCAAGCAGGCAGGCAGGCAGGCAGGCAGGCAGGCAGGCAGGCAGGCAGGCAGGCAGGCAGGCAGGCAGGAAGGAAGGAAGGAAGGAAGGAAGGAAGGAAGGAAGGAAGGAAGGAAGGAAGGAAGGAAGGAAGGAAGGAAGAAATGTCTTTTTCAAGGTCACCTAAATACAGTATATACCATCTCCACAAATACTTTGGTTTTAGAAACTCCTTATTAAGCAATGAGAGAGAGAGAGAGAGAGAGAGAGACAGAGAGAGACAGAGAGAGAGACAGAGAGACAGAGAGACACAGAGAGACAGAGAGAGAGAGAGACAGAGAGAGAGAGACAGAGGGAGACAGACAGAGAGAGAGAGAGAGACAGAGACAGGAAGAGGACAGAAAAAGAAAGAGACAGAGAGAGACAGAAGAGAGAGAGAGAGAGAGAAGAAAGAAAGAAGAAAGAAAGAAAGAAAGAAAGAAAGAAAGAAAGAAAGAAAGAAAGAAAGAAAGAAAGAAAGAAAGAAAGAAAGAAAGAAAGAAAGAAAGAAAGGAAGAAAGAAAGAAAGAAAGAAAGAAAGAAAGAGGAAGGGAAGAAAGGAAGGAAGAAAAGAAAGAAAGAAAGAAAATGGAAGGAAAAGAAAGAAAGAAAAAGAAAGAAAGAAAGAAAGAAAGAAAGAAAGAAAGAAAAGAAAGAAAGAAGGAAGGAAGAAAGAAAGAAAGAAAGAAAGAAAGAAAGAAAGAAAGAAAAAGGAAGAAAGGAAGAAAGAAGGAAGGAAGGAAGGAAGGAAGGAAAAAAGAAAGAAAGAAAATTGGATGTACACACACACACACACACACACACAGAGAGAGAGAGAGAGAGAGAGAGAGAGAGAGAGAGCTTGCTGAGCAGAAGAATCAAAACCAATATTGGTAAATTGTCTGTGTTTGGAAATACAACTTCCAAGTCGACTCCATGATCCCTTGTTTAAAGGAAACGCCAGCAACTAGCCTGACTTATTGTAGGGAGGGGAAAAAACCCCCGTAGTAATTAAAAGGAGAAAGGGCTCTGCGGGTTGCAACAGACCTATTTTAAAAACCGTGAACTGCCTTCCAATGTAGTGTAAAAGGTTAATTTGAAGAGCTGCCTCCCCCACTGTTTCCTTCATCACGAACAGAACATTTGGTGCAACCCTCTAGAGAACACCTGCACAAGCAACTCATATTGTTTCCCTTGGCTGATGTCAACGCACCTTTGCAAGCCGTAAAGGTTTCGCTTGTAAATAATTACTTTATCATCGTTTTCTGAAAGCATCTGAAGGGAGGGGGATATAAAGAGTCCCATTTATCATCCTTCCCATGCTTGGTGTCATCACACATCTTGAACTTCTGGATCCCGATGAGTAACGGCTCTGTCCTTGGATTGCCTAACTTTTTAAAAAATTTATTTTATTTTTAAAAATTATTTTTTTTTTCCCCATCTCTCATTTTGGAAAAAAAGGAACGTCAAATTCTCCGAAGAGAAGACAAGAGTGGCAGACTGTCATTATTATTTTTAGAAAAAAAAAATACTGATGGAAAGAAGGAGAAGAAATAAACAACAATTTACACACTAAAAACAGTGACATAAGGTGGAAAATAATGGAATATGGGCGCGAGGCTAAAGCATGAGACAATGATGTCTAGTTGACAGATTGTTGTCATTCAACTCTCAGGGGTTTTGTCGCAACCTTCCAATCGCGAAGCAGGACTGAACATCTGGTAGTCAACTAGCGCGGAACCTCAATTCCGCTTCCCAGAGACAGCAAAACGAAAGAGTCCTCAGGCGTATAACCCCCTGCCTCCTCAGCTCTCTTTCTAGTGGAGGAACTTTTCTTTTATGTCTTTCTTTGCCCAGAGTTGGTTTCTTGACTGTGGAACACGTGAGAATAAGATAGAGGAGAGTGTGTGTAGCTCAGGGTTGGAATGAGAGCTCCTTGGTGCTCTATCTCTCTTTCTGAGCGTGGTGGCTTTCCTGCAGATGTTTCATGACCCAACTAAGTAACTTCATCCGTGCTAGAAGGAAGTGAGGTTTGTGGAAAGGAGGAGGAGGAGGAGGAGGAGGAGGAGGAGGAGGAGGAGGAAGAGGAGGAGGACAACTACGGGGTCCTTGGTGCTCTCTGAGCTTGTTTGTTTTTCTGCAGATGTTTCATGACCTAACTAGGTAACTTCTTCCATGCTAGAAGGGAGTGGGGTTTGCATTGAGGAGGAGGAGAAGGAGGAGGAAGAGGAGGAGGAGGACAATTATGGGGTCCTTGGTGCTCTCTGAACTTGTTTGTTTTTCTGCAGATATTTCATAACCTCATCCATTCTAGAAGGGAGTAGGGTTTGCAGAGAGGAGGAGGAGAAACAGGACAACAACTATGGGGTCCTTGGTGCTCTCTGAGCTTGGTGGTTTTCCTGCAGATGGTTCATGACCCAGCTAGGTAACACCATCTGTTCTAGAAGGGAATGGGGTTTGCAGAGAGAAAAAGGAAGAGGAGGAGGAGGAGGAGGAGGAGGAGAGGGGACTATGAGGGTCCTTGGTGGTCTCTTTTTGTTTTCCTGCAGATGCTTCATGACCCAACTAGGTAACTTCATCCATGCTAGAAGGTAGTAGGGTTTGTGGAGAGTACAGCACAAATATCACTCTTTCTAAAGCTTCAGCATTTATTTATTTTTTGATATCGTGGTGACCAGGACTGGACACAGTATAGGTGGTCCTCTACTTATGACCATAACAGAACCTGTGGCTAAGTGAGACAGATGTTGTGAATTTCCCCCGTTTTACATCCTTTCTTGCCCCAGTTTGTGAAGTGAATCGCTGCAGCTGTTCTGTTAGCAACACCGTTGTTAAGTGAATCTGGATTCCCCATGGACGTTGCTTGACAGAAGGTCACGTGATTCCCCCCCACTCCCGGGATACGGCCACCATCATAAATATGAGTGAGTTTCCAAGCAACTGAAGTTTGATCACGTGACGTCGCAATGGTCGTAAGTGTAAAAAAATGGACTTCGGACAGGATTGGGCTACTGGGGGTTCTCAGAGGTTCGGGAGACCCCCTAGCTAAGATTCTGTGCAATTCGGAGAACCCCTAAATCTGACTCCTGGGCGGCTCAGTCCAGCCCTTCCCTCCCCTCCCAGGAGTCCCCCCTCCCCCCGTGGCCCATTTTGGATGCAGGTAAGTGCAGGGCACACACGGAGGCTCGGGGGAGGGGAAAAACGGGCCAGAAATGGGCCTGTGTCTGGCTTCCAGACAGCTTCTGGAGCCTGGGGAGGCTGTTTTCGCCCTCCCAGAGGTTCGAGAAAAGCCTCCACAGCCCGGGGAGGGCAAATACACCCCCACACACTGTGGTGGCTGACTAGGCCACGCCCACCACGGCCACATCCACCCAGCAACCAGGCAGAGAACCCTTTTTACTAAAATTTTTGAAGCCCACCCCTCCCTTTTTTTTCAAGTGGTCACTAAATGAAATCGAGGACTTATTCCAATTGTGGCTTCACTAGTACGATGTAAAAAGTTTGGCTTTTTTGGCAGCTGCAGCCAAACTGTTGTGGATAATTCCATTTTTTCTCCCCTTTTTTTCTTTGGTTACTGGGTCCAAAAAAAAAAAAACAAACCCTGAGATTCCACAATTTCCACAACTGGCATTTTGCACTTCAGAGATTTAATTTGATATGGCAAATAAATTGATTAGGCCCTGCATCATTTATCTCTATTTTCTTCCCTTTCCAACGCTGTCAGCCCTACCGTGGTTTTGATAATGCCACGTCCTCCGTTCCCCTTTCTATCTGTTGTTTCTAGATCCGGCCTCTGATTTCAAGCAATCCCCTTCTTTCTATTTTCTGAGGTAAATGTACCAAATTGCCTCCCTCCTTTTTCGCCGAGCCTCTATATCTAATTTGATCCGGGCTGACATCACCGTTTCCCCTTTAATCACTGCCTGCCTTGCACAGACTGGGAACAAAAACGAGACCACATATTATTGTGATCCTGTGCATCATTTTGATACACTGTTAATGCGATCTCTTTTCAGGATTTCGGTATGGTTCGCTTCAAGGCAGCCTTTGATCTATTTCTCCACCCTCCCCAATGCTTTTAGGAGAAGATAAATCCATCTTATTACAGAAAAAAGGACAAAAGCTTTGTTTGAATGAAAACATCATATTTTTTTTCAGTCTTCTTTAAAACTCGGCTGATAGTTTGCTGAGGGAGTACGGTTGGTATTTAATAGAGGGGGAAATAAGAAGAAACTTTCCATCAGTGTTCAGGCTAGTTTTATTAAGTGAGCCTTTATGATTCTTCAAGAAAAATTCCTGGTGTGAAGATCCATATTAATTTACTATGATCATTTCATTGTTTAGATGGTCTTTCCTCTTAATAACAGAATAATAACAAAATAACAGAGTTGGAAGGGACCTTGTAGGTTATCTAGTCCAACCCCTCTGCCCAAGCAGGAGACTTTGCATCATTTCTGACAAATGGGAGTCCAGTCTCTTCTTGAAAGCTTCCAGTGATGAAGCTCCCAAAACTTCTGAAGGCAACTTCGGTTCCATGGGTTGATTGTTCTCAGTGTTAGAAAATTTCTTCTTATTTCTAGGTTGAACCTCTGCTTGATGAGTTTCCATCCATTGATCCTTGTCCAACCTTCAGGTGCCTTGGAAAATAGCTTGACTCCTTCTTTTTTATGGCAGCCCCTCAAATATTGGAAGACTGCTATCATGTCTCCCCTGGTCCTTCTCTTCACTAGACTAGCCATGCCCAGTTCCTGCAACCATTAATCATATGTTTTAGCCTCCAGTCCCCTCATCCTTCTGGTTGCTCTTTTCTGCACTCTTTCTGGTGTCTCAACATCTTTTCTATCGTGTGGTGACCAAAACTGGATGCAGTATTCTAGGTGTGGTCTTACTAAGGCTTTATAGAGTGGTATTAGTACCTCACTTGATCTTGATTGTATCCCTCTGTTTTTGCAATTTAGGATTGCATTGACTGTCACTGCACATTGTTGACTCATATTTAATTGGTTGTCCAAGATCCTTCTCACAGTCTTAATCTGAGATTATGATCAAATGAAATGGACATGAGCCATTTGTTTCTCCTTTAACAAACTCAAGAGCTTTGGAGACCAAAGATCAGATCTTATTTGAGAGTCTTCCTGTAAATTATCTAATAAATGGGCTTATGTCTCCCATAGATATTCTCTTAGTAAAAGTAAATGTATTCAGTTCCCTCAATCATCTTTTGTAGGGCCTAGTTCCCAGTTATTTCACCTTTCCTCACCTTCTCCAAATCTATTTCTCTTGGTCTGAAATTGAATCATTCTCAGCAGAGGTGGTATTCACCCAGTTCTCACAGGTTCTGGAGAACCGGTAGCAGAAATTTTGAGTAGTTTGGAGAACCAGCAAATCCCACCTCTGACTGCCCCAGCCCCTATCTATTCTCTGCCTCCAGAGTCCCAGCTGATTGGCTGGGTCTTCTTTGGTTGCCCTGCACAGGAGAACAAAGCTGGAAAGCAGGTTAGTGGGGTGGGGAGGGAATGGGATTTTGCAGTATCCTTCCCCTGCCATGCCAACCAAGCCACTCCTACAGAACTGGTAGTAAAAAATGTAGATGTAGAGACCAGAGGTTTTACTAATCTTATTGAAAATTCCCTAAAAGTCTTGTAATGGCTTTCAGCTTTGAAGGAACCCAGGGTTTGTTCAAACAGTTGGTTCTTCACTCCAAAGGAGAAATGAGCACATGTCCTAGAATTTCCTTAACTGTCAAATCTATCCTTTCCTACAAATAAGAATTCAGGTCTTCCTGTTGCAAAATTTTAATCTGCAAATATAATATAATGGTAGGGAAGGAAGGAAGGAAGGAAGGAAGGAAGGAAGGAAGGAAGGAAGGAAGGAAGGAAGGAAGGAAGGAAGGAAGGAAGGAAGGAAGGAAAGAAGGAAGGAAAGAAGGAAGGAAAAGAAGGAAGGAGAATTAGTGGAAGAAAGGAAGGAAGGAGAGATAAAGAGGGACGGAGGGAGGGAGGAATTAAAGAAAAAGAAGGAAGGGAGAGAGGAAGGGAGGGAGGAATTAAGGAAAGGAAGGAGAAAAAGGGAGGAAGGAGGGAACAAAAGAAAGGAGGGAGAGAAAGAGGGAAGAGGGAAAAAAGGAAGGGAAGGACAGATGGAGAGAAGTTGCATTGACTTAATTCACACAATATCCTAAGCATGAATAATGTTAAACTTGGTTTGCTTTTTTCCATGGTTTCTACACAAGGTAAACCCAGAAAATATTAATTTAGTTGTCAGATTGCATGTTAACTAAATGTAGTTTTTCTATCACTCTCTTCTCTTTTTGCATCTCTTGTTGGATGAGCAACAGCAAATTTCTTTCCAGGGCCTCAGCTTGCCAAAACCTAATTTACTTTCAGAAAGATTTTGAGTATCGCCCATGGGTCATAAGTAAAAGTTTGTCCATCCAAAAGGTTAAACTCTTGACTTCATCCCCTTCTGGAACCAAGTCCAGCTCTGCATTCTGTCCCGAATATCCCTCAATCTTTGTTTCTCCCTTTCCATTTACAATGTTCTTTAACAAAAAAAAAGAAAAAGAAAAAAGAAAAAAATACATTAATAAAAGCAGGGTAGTCCTCAACAGATTTTGGAATTCCCTGGTTGGAACATGAAAGGCAAATTTCTCTTTCTGACTTGCAAATGATGTAAGTTAGAGCAAAGACAAAGGTAAACCTTGCCAAGGTGTTTCTTTGCAAGTCACCTAGCTGTGGTCTCTAGCAACTGGGGTCAGATTTCATGATGGCCTTCCAAAAATTGCCAATAACTTTCAAAACTGCAACTTTTATTAAGCATCATGTTAAATTAACTCTCTGTTTTGGTTCATCATACAGGCAGCCAGGATTTCAGATTGGATGTGGTGTTTTTATCCACCAATTAAGTCCTTCCCAAGGACCTTGGATAGGCAGATATGGATATTTGATGCTGTTAAAGATCTCATTGCAGGCGGTAAGCTGTTTTAAGCAAAAGTGCCTTTTGCAATTGACTGATGATGAATTTGTCAATGCCAAGGATATTTAAATGGTGGTCCAGTTGTTTTGGAATTGCACCCAAGGCAACTACTAATATTGGTATGGTGGTCTCTCATGAATGAAGACACTGAGGCAGTCGTCTTGAAGCCAAATCGGGATGAGAGCACAGGGCAGGCTCTGACACCCTCTTTTATTAGAAGCAATCTTTGTTAACGCTTTGCAATTTTTGTTAGTGTGTTGTTACAAACTCATTACATCACACAAAATACCATATGAGAATACAAAGCTGTAAAGTTTAAGTTTGCTACAATTCTGGGTAAGAAGTGGCAACATTTCGACCTTGTCCTCGCCTCGTGTTACAAACAACTACCAGAAAGCCCGTTGTCCTTGCACGCGCGCGAGGAAACAGATAGCAATTCCCACATCTCCTCTGTTTTTCTTTTTTAAAAGACAGGGAGTGTTTTAGTTCCAACAGCAGCCTTTGTTAGGCGCGTAGGCAAGAGTGCTGTGTATGCTGATGTTATCCATGGCGTGCTCGTGACTTCTTCCGACCATCACAAACATCTTGTCCTCGCTCTGGGTCATCACAGGTTGGCTCTCCCATTTTGTCTTCGGATGGCAGTGGTTCATATGTGTTAGTTATTTGTTGATTCCAGAGAGCCATTACCTGTGCAGTGGCTTTTTTCTCAGCCAAAAGGGATAAACTGTTAGAAATAGTGCGTACAAAGATAGGTAATACACAAGGCAATATAATACATCCTGCAGCAATCATACCAATAAGCGCTACAATAGCTTGCAAACCAGGTAATTTTGGGAACCAGGATCCAAACATGTCTCTAAAATCAAGACCATTCCATGTTTGTACATGTACATGTGCAATCTTGATCATTCTATCAGTAATTTGTTGGATAACTTTTCCACTATCATCTATTTCAATACAACAATTATTAAGATTAAATTTTCCACACACTCTTCCTTCTTTGGCAAGAAGATAATCTAACGCCAAACTATTTTGCATGATATATGTTCTGACAATGCACTTTCTTTAGCTAATGTTTTCAAAGCAAGAGCAGTTTCATTGGTTATAATTTCTAATACAGCTTGCAACCTTATAATTCTATTGAGCATATATATGTGGGGGTATGGTACCCCTTGTTTCAGGTAAGTGAGTGTACAAGCAAATAGGATTACATTTGTCAGTGGTACATGAAGTAGAGCTTGATTTAACAGTGATATTAATATTCTGAGGGCCTCTTACTTGAGCAGAGTCAATAGGTGGGGTGTATCAGTAGTTGTAACAGTGGTGGCCCCCACATTAGTCCGGACACCTTTGGAAGAGATATTTCCTTTCCTGTAGATAAGATCTTTGCTTGCTGTGTGAGCTGCAGGTGACTCCTGCAGTGTCGTTAGGACCTTGGCCTTTGTTGATGGCAAAACAAGCATCAAAACACACAGAAGTGTTGGTAACCCCCGAGTGACATTATGGGTAATGTACCCATTTTTTGCTTGACTGGTTGAGAACATTGAGGCAAGGTCAGAGCTGGATCCTCCTTTGTAGGCATAGACATACAGTGAGGCGGTGATGGGCCCCACAGCCTTTGGTTCGTAGCATTGGATACCTTGTTTGGTGTAGCATCGTGCATATTGAGTGTTGTTATGCAGACAAGGGAGACCGTCAGTGGAGTTGCACTCAGGCTTCAAAGTATGATAGATCAGGGTGGACTGGGTCTTCGTTCCGCTGCGAGTAGTTTTGATGCAGGCATCACAGGAGGATGGGGTGGCTGTCGTATTGGCAGGAACGATGTGGAAGCCCAGGAAGCAAATGATGAATGCAGTGGGCAGCTTCATGATGCTGATGTAGACAAGGCTGGTTTGGGTAGAAAAGGCCTTACGTGTCATCCAGGGACCCAGATGGTGTTGTTGTTGTCAGCGTACCCGTCCCCAGGTTATAAGTTCAGCAGGACCTTTCCACTGAGGATCTGGAAGCTGATACCGTTGGTCTGGGTTCAAGATGAGGCGAGGAAGCGAAATGACGTGATGCTGCTGTGCATGGGGGGATCCGGACTCATTGAGGAAGTTAAGAGTAAACAAGCAAACATTCAATGCATTCTGGAGTCCTGGCAACCCTGTGATATTTTTAAATTTGAATTTAAACTGTCTGGCCAAGGCTTTTTTGTTTTGATGAAAATAACTATGACTGTCCCAGGGTGTTTGTTGTGAAAGAATCATGCAAGAGATGGCGCTGTCTGCGGTTGCAGCTGCAGCTGCCGCATCAGCCATATCATTGCCTTCCTGGAGAATTCCTGGGAAGGGTTGGTGGCTGCGAATGTGTGCTACAAAGAGCGGGTGTTGGTGCTGTGCAACAAGGTGTTGCAATGTAACAAAAAGAGAGAGAAGATTTTTAGAGACAGAGACTGAAGTGAAGGATAGGCAGTAGTTGAAAGCACTTTATGCGTATGGAGTTAGTACTTCGATGAAATCAATCTGTGTTCTCTGGAAAGGCCAGCCCATCAGGGGTTGCCCTCCCATTTCTTTTTTCCTTGCTACTTTCTTGTTTACTTTCAAACATACTTTGCATTCACAGAAACCACTTTCACCCCTTCTCAGTTTCCCAACTCATCTTTCTCTTTTTCCTCAGGTTTCCAATCCTAACAACTCACATTTCTGCGCAGACCATGAAGGAAGGGAGGAGCCCTTTATGACCTCCCCTGCTCCTATCATGACTGCAAATCCTGATTTCCTCTTTCCTTCTTCAACCCTGCTTGACCCATCCACCTACTTGCAACAAACAATCATGGTCCTCAGTTCCCACGATTCTGCAAGCCTTTAGATAGTCCAAGAGGGAAGCCCCCTCGGGCAGTTAGAGGCTGCAGAATCCTCTTGCAATCCTCATTTGCATTTTCAACAATCAGTTTTAACAGACTAAGAGATTTTTTAGGAGTGTTGAGGAAGATGTATCCATTCTAAGATAAGGAGGTTGCTAGTGTGCTGAGACTTTGGGTTAATACAGCAGTAGGTAAGGAGGGGGTGTATTGAGCAAGATTAAGGAAATAGGAGCATTGTTGTGACATCGGTTGACCCACCTTTTCTGCATAATGTGCTGTATGTCCTGGGTGATTTTTAATTGATGATCTGTAATGGTAATTTTATCCCCTGGAGTGGTTCCTCCCTTTAACACATCAAACAGGGGGTTGAGCATGTGTGTAGTGATGCCAGAATAGGGACGGGTCCAATTAAAAGCCCCTAAATATTGTTGTAATTGTACGAGGGATGTCTACACAATGGCATCACGTGTGGATGGACTGAAACTTGTATATCAAAATTTAAAAAAGAAAAGCAAGAAGGGAAAGGTGTCCTAGGCACTCTTTTCCAATATTTTACAAGGAGAAGAAGAAGCAAGGGAGAAAGGAAGAGATGAGAGGCCTTAAGCAAAGTTCTCCAGAGATAATAGACAAATTCCACTGAAAAAGGGATTCCAGAAAGGAACACAAGACCGCACTTCTACACCTGCATCCAGAAATAACCATAGAAAACTGGAAACAACATGCAATTCAAAATGTGACAAAACACTCAGTATAATCTAGTTAAACCTTTGCCAAGAAAAGGAGTACTGTAATGAAACAATGATTTAAGACATGGGATGTGGGGGGAAAACAATCCCGGAAAGCATAAGTGTTCCCACAAAGGCATGATATCTAACCAAAAGGGTAAAATGTTTAAGACATAAATGATTGTCAACATCAATGATTAGACTATGTTATCCCAGCGAAACCTTTTGTGAAATGAAAGATCTGAAGTAGGAGAAGGGGGAACACTGCAATGAAATAATGATCAATAATATGTGATGTGGTTTAACTGAAAAGCAATGCACCAAATGTTCAAGACACAAATGAACATCAACACTAATGAATAACAATACTGCACAATTTCAGAATGCACCAGATAGAATCCCAGTGCAAATTATGTGTTCTATATTAAGTATTACAAATATAGGGGAAAGAGTTAAAGGCATCACACTCCATTCAGTGCACAGGAGAAGTTTTTCTTCAAAGAAGAAAGATAAATGGATAGCTGGAAATAGAACAAAGAATAACAAACTATGATTCGAATTGAGAGGAGATAAACAAAATAAAACCGAGAAAATTCAAAAGAGAGGAGAAGCTATGTAGAAAAATGAAAATGCCAATAAGATGCCAATGGTATGCAAATGCCAATGGTATGCAAAATGCCAATGGTATGCAAAATGAACATGAATCTGAATCTGTGTCTGTACCAAGAGTTTTGACCTGGGACTAAGCAACTTTCAGAAAAGAGATTTTTTATGCTTTTATGTTTTGTGTTTCTGTGTATCCATGTTCTGCATGTCTTTAAAAATTAACAAAGTTTGTTAAAAAAAAGAGAGAGAGAGAGGCTGAGAGTTTTGAGGAAGGATAGAGCAGATCGGGAACCACAGAGATTCCTTTGAGAAGGGCATGAGGGTGAGATTGTAAGAGCAGTTTTATCGGAGAAGAAGGAGGCAGAAGGAGGAAGCTGTGTGCTGACAGAGATGGGGAAAGGATATGAAGACATCTTCTGCCATTGATAATTCATACACAGTGGATGGTATATGGGCAGCCTTGGGAGAGGGGCTAGCTGCCGGCCCTCTACTGTCGAGCATCTCTGCTGGCGGAGGGCTTTGCTGCCCCCGCCGGGGCTCGACATTGTGATTTAAAATGACCAGGCTTCCCACAATTGTAACAATTACCAGATGGTTTATTACCTCTAGTGATAGCTGCAGCCATCATTTCGGAAGTGTCTAAAGAGGCTTTACTGAGGGGTTTTTCAAGAGAGCCCCTCTTTTAAAAAGGAAAATTTCATTTGGTTGATTCTCTTAGTTCCTCAATGTGCAATTTCTGGTCCCGAGAAGAATCCTCCACCCATACTCACGAAGGGATCCACGGCGATCGCCTGCGATCGAATCAGGGATGAGGTATACCAAGGCTATGCCAGCCGATGAGTATGGATGGTCCAAAGACGACCACCTCGCAGATGATCACGTCGGGGTCACCAGTTATGGTGGTCTCTCATGAATGAAGACACTGAGGCAGTCGTCTTGAAGCCAAATCGGGATGAGAGCACAGGGCAGGCTCTGACACCCTCTTTTATTAGAAGCAATCTTTGTTAACGTTTGCAATTTTTGTTAGTGTGTTGTTACAAACTCATTACATCACACAAAATACCATATGAGAATACAAAGCTGTAAAGTTTAAGTTTGCTACAATTCTGGGTAAGAAGTGGCAACATTTCGACCTTGTCCTCGCCTCGTGTTACAAAACAACTACCAGAAAGCCCGTTGTCCTTGCACGCGTAGAGAAACAGATAGCAATTCCCACAATTGGTACAACCATCGCTTTCTTTTGCCACAGTCATTCTATTTTTATTTGCATGTATCTATATTTTATTATCTTCTCCAGCTCTTTCTCTTCTCTTCTGCTGTCTCCAGGTACATCATGTCCACTAACCAGACCTTTTTGTGTGTGTGTCTTTCTTTTTGAGTTCTTGTTAGGTCCCTGACTATTTTAATTCTAAAGTCCCAGAGCAATTGAACTTCTTTGTTTTCTATGACTTTCTCTATTTCATGGTCCCACCAGATCTTGCTTGCAAATGGTATTTCTTTCATATCTTCTAATGGATCATTGTTGTTATTTCATTTCAATTTATTTTATATTTTACTTTATTTTTTGTTGGAAGATGGACGCGTGTTTATCCTAAGCACGTTTAAACTCAGTTACTGATAACTGACCTGCTAACTGTGCTGGAAGTTGATTCCAAGCTTCCACTATTCTTTCTCTATGTCCCGAAGGTGCTTTTATTTCAAGAGGCAAGTGGCAAGTGGACTTTCTGGATTTTCTTTGAAGACCTTTTGTTTCTCATCCAAGAAGCTTCTTCAGCTCTGATTGGATGGGGAAACAAAACAATCACTTCATCAAAGCATGGCACAACATAGGAGAGTGATGGCTAATCTTTTCCACATCGTGGGGCAAAAGTGTGTGTGTGTGTGGGCGTGTGCTCGCGTACCTATACCAATGATGCAATGCGTGCGCCCCCCCCAACCCCTGTGCATGCACATGTGCCCCCATATGCTGCGCAACTCTGAGCATGCATGTACAACCTCCCTTTGCACTGTGCATCTCTGCACAATGTGCATCTGACCTCCCCTGTGCATGCGCGCACATCTCTCTCGCCATGCATCTTCCCTCAAACATGCATACCAGATACCCAACAATCAGCTGGCTGGCAGGGGGCACGCATGCATGCGTAGTGAGGCCCTTCCGGGTGACCTCTCTCATGCCGGCAGAAATGGCTCTGCATGCCACTCCTGGCATGTGTGCCATAAGTTTGCCATCACAGACATAGAAGAACAAACCCATCAGGACTAGATTCAGCATTTAAAAGACAAAGGTCGATGTTCTGATGTTCGCTGTTTTTGGTTCCTGCATTTTTCCCTATTGACTGTTGCTGATCGTTGTTCTTCTTGGATTGCTGTAAGTCTGTTACTGAACTGTGTATGATACTGGACTTTGATATTTGGATTATCCCTGGACTGAAAAACTGACTGCTTTAACCGTGTATGACTTGGACTGCTTTTTGGACTTTGCTTAACCATTTACTGGAAGTAAAAACCTACATTTTACTATACAGTGTATCTGTGTGCTGGTTGTGTGTTATTCCTCACCACTCTCACTACATCTCCCTGTGTATGCTCATTCTCCTAATGGGGAATTACCTCAACAGAAGCCACTCTTTTGAAGACAGCAAAGTCCACATTTTGGACAGAGAGGACTGCTGGTTTGAAAGAGGGATCCAAGAGGCCATCTAAGTCAAAATTGAACAGCCCTCTCTCAACAAAGAGGGGAGGGATACGATACAACATCATCTATCTCCAGTCTACAATGCAGTCCTTTTAATAGTTCCAAGAAGGCTCCACCCAATTTTGCACCATTCAGATGACCCTTAGGACACAGATAAACCTCCAAGTGGCCTCAACGACTCTACAGAAGAATACAAATGACCATCTGTCTGCAAGGAATATAAATCCTTCCATTCCCCACCATCCAGTCAGAGCTGAAGAAGCTTCTTGGATGAGAAGAGAAATGTCTTCAAAGAAAAACCGGAAAGTCCAGTTGCCTCTTGAAAAAAAAAAAAAAAAACCTTTGAGACAACCATGACCTGGATGACTGAGAATTTCCATAGATATTACTCTTTCTGGGAAGTCATACATTCTAACGTTACTTGCTTAAGGTATCCTGCCTCATCATACAGCTCCTTTCCCAGCATCATCCCTACTCTACCAACTCCTACCACACATTCACCCTACTCTACCAACTCCTCCATCACAGCTGGAAAATCAACCGGTCTTCATCAGGAAGAAAATGGAGGAGAGATGTAAAAAAAGTGATGGTTGGGGGAAACAAACAGACAAGGTAATATAAAGAAAAATCTTAAACAACACAAAGACTAAACAACTGGTTAGCCACAGAGCTCTTTCGGATAGTCAAATTTTTCTCTATGGTCTAGTGGTTAAGGCACCAGGCTAGAAAATGGGAAACCATGATTTGCAGTCTTGCCTTAGTCACGAAAGCCAGATGGGTGACTTTGGGCCAATCACCAGGAGACAGTGAGTTCTAGTCCCTCTATAGGCATGAAAGCTGACTGGGTAACTTTGGACCAGTGCCTCTCTCTCAGCCCAACTCACCTCACAAGATTGTTGTTGTGGGGAAAATAGGAAGAGGAAGGTGTGTTGGATATGTTCTCTGCTTTGAGTTTTTTGTAAAAATAATACAGGTGGAATGCAAATAAATGAATGAATCAATATATAAATGAATGGAATCTTATTGTGCCAATAATGTAGATCCTTTTTTAAAATTAATTGCTACCGTAGCTGTGGTTTTTTTTCATATAGTTCCTTGTGTAGTTTGGTCCATTTTTAATTGGATCTATTTGATTCTGTTTACTTTATGTGTTCAAAACTGGTGATAGTGCCAGAGACAAACTCAGTCAAGAATGCAAATTGATAGCATTTCAAAATCTTTTTTGGGGGGTAATTTTTTTATTTTATTTTATACAAATCCATCTTCCATTTAAACAGTATGTCATCTGGGTACAAATACCTTGTGCAATAACAATTACAATTTATACATATTCATTACTTGGTTTTAATACTCTATTCTTATTTCATACTAACATACTTAATATATCAGCATTTCAAAATCTGAAGTATCTATCTATCTATCTATTTCCTCAAGATGAAATATAAAATGAAATTCCTCCTGTGAGCAGAGAATATCATTTCCAACAGAAACACATTTTTTAACTCTAAGTCTGTGCTGCTTTCCCCCTCAAAAAAAAAAAAAAAAATTGCTGGATCAAATTTTCACTGTCTGGAATTTTTCTCAAAACCTACGAAAGTTTAAGAGTTATTTGAAAGCTCTGGTGGAGCTACTCTGTAGGATTCTAATCTTTTTTTTCCTTCTTCCTTACTCTTGTCAGGGTTTTGACAATCCATCCCCATTCAAATCATAAGTCTCTAGCCGCATCTCTCAGAGTAAAAATAAATGATTTATTAGGAGTGACCATGTCAGCATTACTTGGGTGCAGCCGACTCTAAGACACATCATTCATTTCACCCTTGACCCTGGTCTTCCCCCCATCCCCTGGATGTATATTCTCCAATGGAACACATCCATAGCCAAGAGTCATCAGTCACGCTCTCCAGTAATAATCTTGTGTGCCAACAGCTTTGGCTCCTTAGCAATTATCTGAAGCATTTAAGGAATGCACTGCTTTCCCCCACTCCCTTTCTGCTGGCAATTAAAAAGACCAAAGAAGTACTTTTTAGTTGATAACTCTCCTGATTTTCATTGGATTTTCATTGGATTTTCTAAAATGTCTTCATGGGATTACAGGGAATCCTTGAGATACAACAGTTAGTGACCATGCAAAGTATAGTGACCATGCAAAGTTCCAACAGCACTGGAAAAAAATGAATTATGACTGTTTTTCACACTTACAGCAATTACATTCCCTTGGTCATGTGATCAGAATTTGGACGCTTGCCAACTGGTTCATATTTATGACAGTTATAGTTGTCCCAGGGTCATGTGGTCACCTCTTGCAACCTTCTGACAAGCAAAGACAACGGGGAAGCCAGATTCACTTAACGACTTGTTACTAACTTAACAACTTCAGCGGTTCATTTAACAACTGTGGAAAGCAGGAGACCCTATACCATTTCAGACAAGTGACTGTCCGACGTCTCCTCTTAAAAACCTCCGGTGATGAAGCACCTACAATTTCTGATGGCAAGCTGTTCCACTGGTTTAATTGTTCTCCACTCTTAGGGGAGTTTCTATTCAATTCCAGGTTGCTTCTCTCCTTGATTAGTTTTCATCCATTGTTTCTTGTCTTGCTTTCTGATTTTTGGAAAATAAATTGACCCCCTCCTCTTTGTGGCAGCCTCTCAAATACTGGACTACTGCTTTCATGTCCCCGCTACTCCTACTTTTCTCTAGGCTAGCCAGAATCAATTCCTGCCACTTTTCTTCATATGTTTTAGTCTCTGGGCCTTTACTCATTTTACTTTCTCTTCCCTGCATTCCCCACCACCCCCGCCAAAAAAAACCAAACCCTCAACAACTTTTTTGTAATGTGGTGACCAAAACTGTTTTACTAAGGATTCTTAAAAGCGGTACTAATACTTCATGTGATTTTGATTCTATGCCTCTGTTTATACAACCAAGGATTGTATTAGTTTTTTTGGGCTGCTGCTGCACACGGCTGGCTCATATTTAAGTGATTGTGCACTCAGACTCCAAGGTCCCTCTCGCAGTCACTGTTTTTGAACCAGGTTTCGCCTAAGCTGTACTTATACAATAGTAATTATATACCGCTTTATAGTGCTTTTACAGCCCTCTCTAAGGGGTTTACAGAGTCAGCCTCTCGCCCCCAACAATCTGGGTCCTCATTTTACCCACCTTGGAAGGACGGAAGGCTGAGTCAACCTTGAGCCTTTGGGTTTTCCTGCCCAGGTGTAAAACTTTGCTTTTCTCCACATCAAATTTTATTTTGTTAGACAGGGCTCATTGTTCAAGTCTGTCAATATCAAGATGGCAGGAAAGCGTGTTGGATGTGTTCACCCGCCTTGGGTTACTTATAAAAATAATAAAGGAAGGATATAAATAAGGGGAAAATAGAAATAGATTGTTGTGGGAGAGGGTTTGAGCAAAGAATTTGGCAAGGCCAGATCTAAAACTAAGAAAAAAGAAGGGGGGTGGGAGGATATAGTCTCATTGCTTCAACTTCTAGTATTTAAAAAAAAAAAAAACTTGGAGGGAAGAATTACTGACCATGGATTTTTCATGAATTGAGAAAATATAGATTTCTCATTTAATGGCCTTAGAGTTTTGTTTTAATTACGGGGAAATAATGTGAGGGAGATTGGTAATAGGAAAAAACTTGGAGACCTTTTTGTTCTTCAGTGCAGTGAAGGGAACCTCATTAGAGAGGATTTTCTTAGTTAGCAGGGCTTCTGGGTTAATGAGCTGTGAGTGATAATATATAGTTGTAATCCCTTATGGCTGTAACAAGTTGTATTTTATAAACTCCTTAATCTCCGTGGTGAAAAAAGAAAAAAGGTATGGAATATTCGACAAGGGGAGAGAACTCATTTGCAAAGCCTCTGGAACTGCCTAGGTTTCTACGTGGAAGTGTGAAACACAACCGTTGCCTCACAAGTTCATGAAGGCCAGGTTCCCAGGAATGAGTTCTTAAGGGGGGGGGGGGGGGGGGGGGGGGGGGGGAGAGGAAGAAGAGGAGGACCATCTGGTTCAAGGTTCGATGACTTGGGAGGAAAGGGAGGGCAGGGCTCAGAAATGCCATTGGAGGCTGGTTGTAACAGGGACCAAGTTAGACCTAAGGCGGAGGTCGAGTTTTTGATGAAGGAGATTATCACCAGAAGTATGTGGTTCTGAAACAGCTGACCAAATGGCTTAAATGAGGATGGATCTTTGTAGGTTTCCGTGACTTTGAAGTTTGGGTGTCATGCCCCCATCACAGCCCGAATTTACAGAGGAAGATGAGCTGGAACTGGAGCCAACAGAAGTCAAGGGGGCGGCTTTGTTGACTTGGGAGGAAAATGGGGAGGAGAGGGGCCAGTCAGGCCGAGGCCTTTCAGGATTGGGATGGCTAGGCCATCCCAACCCTGGGGGCAGGATGACCAAGAGAGACTAAGCAGTGAACGTGAGAGACAGGGCTCAGGCCATGAGCAAGGACCAACTTCCTAACAGCAAGCACAATTCTCCCAAAGGTGCTTTTTCAGGAGACAACTGGACTTTCTTGTTTTTTTTTTTTCTTTTGAAGACGTTTTGCTTCTCATCCAAGAAGCTTCTTCAGCTCTGATAGTGGGCAGTGAAAGGATTTATATTGCTTGCAGACAGCTGGTCATTCGCATCCTTTTTAGAGAGTCATTGAAGCACTTGGAGGTTTATCTGTGTCCCCATTAGCTATACAATTTGGGATGAACACCAGAGATGGTAATCAGCAGGTTCTGACCAGTTCTGGAGAACGGGTAACAGAATTTCTGAGTAGTTCGGAGGACCGGCAAATGCCACTTCTGACTGGGGATTTTACAGTATCCTTCCCCTGCCATGTCCACTAAGTCACGCCCATAGAACTGGTATTTAAAAATTTTGAATATCCACCACTGATGAACACCCTTTGAATGCTGTGGGAGTAGGAATGGATTTCCTGAGGAAAAATGGCAAACCATTTGCACTACTCAGGTGACTCTGAGGATACAGATAATCCTCCAAGTGCTTCAACCACCCTCTAAAAGGATGCAAATGACCAGCTGTCTGCAAGGAATATAAATCCTTCCATTCCTCACCATCCAGTCAGAGCTGAAGAAGCTTCTTGGATGAGAAGTGAATATATATGGTTTTGGCGTGTTTGGGTCTTTTCCCGTGTAAGATTGAGAGTATCTTGGCGACGTTTCGACGAGGTTCCATTTGCCATATTCAGGCTGGTGCTTTTGGCTTCATGCTTGTGCAAGCAAAGCTTTATATATATCTGCATTTGATTAGTTTATGTGCTGTACAGCAAGGCAGGAGAAGTAGAAAGTAAAGAAGAAAGCTTCTTTAGAGTATTTAATCAATAGAATCATATTTCTATTATTCCAAAGGAGCAGCAGAATTTTGATATGCAGAGTATTTATCTTTTGGATCAACTTGTCCTTCCTTCTTTTCTCTGCACTCTCTCTCCCTCCCTCTCTTCCTTTTTTCTCCTTCCTCCAACACATTCTCTCTCCTTCCTTCCTTCCTTCCTTCTTCCTCCAACCCATTCCTTCTCCTTCCCTCCTCCCTCCCTCCCTCCCTCCCTCTCTCTCTCCTCCCCTTCCTTTAGAGGAAGGAGGAAACATAGGAGAGGTGAAAGAGGAAGGGATGAAGGAAGCAAGGAAGCAAGGAAGGAGAAAGAATGGGTTCCTCCAACCCATTCTTTCTCCTTCCTTGCTTCCTTCATCCCTCCCTCCTTCACCTCTCCTATGTTTCCTCCTTCCTCTAACCCTTTCTTTCTTTCTTTCTTTCTTTCTTTCTTTCTTTCTTTCTTTCTTTCTTTCTTTCTTTCTTTCTTTCTTTCTTTCTTTCTTTCTTTCTTTCTTTCTTTCTTTCTTTCTTTCTTTCTTTCTTTCTTTCTTTCTTTCTTTCTTTCTTGATATGACTCATGTTTGAACTACGAGTCTAAAGAAGGGAAAGAACAAAGGAAAGTGGGAAGGGGGGCAAAGAATGGCTGGTAATATTTTAAAAGGTAACCAATGTTCACCAGCAGCTGCAAGAAGACATTAAGTAATAGAACACAGTGATGTTAACAGCTCTCTTGGTAAGGGAGGTAAATGAAATAGACCACAGAATCCAGCATATCATTAATCTATAGTGAATAATGACTTGGGTAGTGTAAGGAGATTAAAAAGGGCATTGTAAACATTTGTGGCTGTATAATATACAAATTAAAAATGTGTGAACGCTCACTGCTGCATAATCTCCAAATTAAAAAGTGTAATAGCGTAGCATTAATTACCGGCTGATCAATTCCTCCATAATTGCCGGCTTGTAGATGAACAATTATGGGTCTGAAATGTTATTTGAGAAAGAGACATTGACCTTGGTACTATAAGAAATGGTAATATGTTTGAAGGTAATATGGGCATACATCAAATCACTCTATCAGCATTTGCTGCAATGGTTCATATTAATAACTTCTTTTGTTTTTAAGGTGATGCTACACAAAATGGATTGATATGACCGGAGATCTTCAAATCATGATTATGTTGGCCAATATAATATTTATAGTAATTGCATATATATATGTCTCCTATAGGTTAAAAGAGATAAGCAAATATTATGATTAGTATGTTGAATATTATTATTTTAATATTGTAGAATTAATATGTGGAATATTATTATTTTAATATTGTAAACTCAATACCAATGTCATGAATGATGTTGCAAACTTTGATTACTGTTCAACGAAGATTGACAACACACTGTTCAACCGAAGATGTAATAATAATAATAATAATAATAATAATAATAATAATAATAATAATAATAATAATAATAATAATAATAATAACACGATTGTGGAAAGAAAAGTGTGGATCGCAACATTGCCACCTGGTGACAGCAGAATCGACGAAACAACTTGAAAAATCACCAGATATCAGGACTTGAGAATCGAACTGCAGAGACTTGCCATAAACCAGAGCAGGTGGTTCCAGTGGTACTGCACACTGGGTGCTGGCCAAAGACCTAGGCAAGCACTTAAAAACAATTGGTGCTGACAAGTCACCATTGGTCAGCTGCAGAAGGCCAACTTACTGGGATCTGCTCGCATAACCGCCGATACATCATGCTTGGGAAGTGTTCGCTAGTGATTTGTGATATGAACCCAGCATGTTGTCTTTTGTGTGTATACTGTCATTTTGTATAATAATAATAATAATAATAATAATAATAATAATAATAATAATAATAATAATAATAATAATAATAATAATAATTGCTATAGATCAGTGCTATGGTATTGTAGAAAGTTAGCAGCCATCCCTCTCCTAGAAGAATGAAATGTTTTTGGAAATATTAAAAAGGCAGAATATTATATTATATAGTTTTTTAAGCGGGAGAAATCAGCCCTCACCTTTTCTTAATAGCCCACAGCAGATGTCAGCACTTAAGAGATGGATAGCTCTATTCATAAGCAAATATCCTCACCCAAGATCCAACGAAGGTAGGATTAACCCTCAGCCATAATAGGAATTGCTCAACACCCTTTCAGAGCAGTCCAAACTTCATTCAAACTTAGCTCAGACAAACACTTAGGATTTGTACTTTGCCTTAGAGCCAGCTATGACCCCTACATAACCCCTACATGGCCCCATGGGAGTCTGAGAACAGCCAATAGAATACATGTTCTTGCACAGGAACAGGAAGCTCAAGTGCAAAGCCCAAGAGAAGATATAAAGAAAACCCACTCTCAACTCTATGCGGTCAGCTGCCCAGAACCACAAAGCCATCAAGAATCACCTTCTGATAAGATGGGTGGCCAATAAATTTAATATAAATGACTGACTGACTGAATGAATGAATGAATAAATAAATAAATAAACAAACAAAGGTCTTAGTAGTTTGTATCATTTAAAGAATCTTGTGTGTGTGTGAAAGAGAGAGAGACTTTGAATCAATGCTAATTTGTTCACTTCTGGCAACTGCTTGAATAAGTTCCTGCAGTTTTCTTAGCAAAGTTATTTCCCCCCCATAAGAGTTTGCCATCCACCTGCCCCCTGCTAGATTGGTCAAGATGTTTCCAACCAGAAACCCAGAATGTTGTAAATGCAAAAGTAAACAGGGCACCCTCTTCCACATGTGGTGGACATGCCAGGAAGCCAAGAGTTATTGGAGTAGGATTAAAAAGTGGATGGAAGAAATAATTGAACAAAAAACTGAATTCAGACCGGAACTGTTTTTATTGGGAATAATAAGGGGAGATTATACAAGAAAGACAAATATACCATTTTACATATAACAGCTGTGGCCAGAATTGTGTACGCACAGGATAACATACCATCTGAGGGCACTGTGATAAGAAAGATTTTGGACTTCACAGAGATGGACAGGCTGACCCTAGAGTTAAAAGATAGATGTGAATTGGAGTATTATTTGGTCTGGGACACCTGGTACACCTGGTTAGATGACAGACATAAAAGTAACATTGTAACTAATATATGAATATGAATGTTGATGATGCTGTAACATTGTTGCAAGTGTTGATATATTATAAATTGTTGGAAAATGTTTAATAAAATTTATTTTTTTTAAAAAAAAAAGAGTTTGCCATCATATAAGAGTTTGTATAAGAGTTTGTCTTGGCTGAGAGAGAAGGACCTTCTCCAAGGTTTGTATCTCAGGTAAGACTAAGAGGTACAGCTGGAAGGGACCTTGGAGGTCTTCTAGTCCATCCCCTTCTCAAGCAGGAGACCTGTACTATTTCTGATGGATGGCTCACCAGCCTCTTCTTAAAAGCCTCCAGTGTTGGGGCACCCACAATTCCCAAAGACAATTTGTTAATTGTTCTCAAAGTTAGGAATTTTCTCCGTAGTTCTAGCTTGCTTCTCTCCATGGTTAGTCTCCATCCATTGTTTCTTGCCCTACCAACCATTTGAAAGCACCATCTGAAGTTACAACAGCATTGAAAAATGTGACTTCTGGCCAGTTTTACACACTTATGACCAATGTTCTTACAAAACACCCTTCTCAAAACTTCCATTATCTAAACACTCCAGTTTCCTAACTCCAAAGCTTGTTCCTTGTGTTAAGTCCTATGTAAATGTAGTCCTACAAAAAATTATCCTTATGTTTCCCAAACGCCTGATTATCCCAAAGTGTTGGCAGTCTTCCAAAGCCATTCAGATAAACGATGCTGTACTGTATATGCAATTAAGAACAGATGTGTTATCAAGCTAATATATATGTGCCCTGATTCATTCTAAATTTATGTGGAAGCCTATTAATTTATTGTCGAACAGGTATCTCGATTAAAACCATGGGGGGAAAAAACAACCCTGAATCACTGTGTTTGCCCAAGAGACCTCCAAGAAGTAATATTTCTTATTTCTATGCTTATTCCTCACCCTTATTTTCTTAGAATTGATATTAAGGACTAGGTTTCTTTGAAGGGTTGGGTAGAGAGGCAGGAACAGACGATAAAGCTTTAATTTAAAAAAGAGAAAAGAAATAATGATGGCAACTGGATACTTTTTCTATGGTAACGGTGTGAAGATCTCAAACAGCTGTACGTTCTGAGTCTCTTCTCCTCTTGATGCTCTTCTTCTGCCCCAGTAGGGTTAACTTTATCTTAATTTTGTTCTAATTATTTTAATTAAATATTAAGCACATAAAATTAATTGATCATGACCAGAATAAGTAGTTAGCCATTATGATATGGAAATAATTGAAACTGCAGCATTTCATGCTGCCTTTTGGAAGCAAACAAAGAAGGAAATGAGTGGGAATGTTTTTAAGAGCGAAGAAGGTCTGGCCAAATGTTAAAAGGAACCTAGCAATATTTCCTGGAAGAGATCCATCTCCTCCACATCTGGGTGCCACTGCAAAGGGGGCTGTGCCCTGTAATGGGTATGTGAAAAGGACCTTGGCAAAGGAGGCAAAGTAATGTTGCCTAAGCAATGGTCAGATAAGAGACATCTTCATTAACTACTCAGGCTGTACAGGAGGCAGCAGGAGAGCTGTACTTTCTGCTTTGCAAGATTCTGTTACGTTAGCCTTACAGTAATAAAATAGAATTAGCTCATCTTCTCATGCTTCCTGTTTGATGTATCTGGAAAGGCTGACATAGTCTTTCTACACTTAACCTCGTTCTTCTGCCATGAAACATAGCTGGCTAAACAGCTGGATGTTGGGTCCGTTCTTCCTTCCTTCCTTCCTTCCTTCCTTCCTTCCTTCCTTCCTTCCTTCCTTCCTTCCTTCCTCCCTTCCTTCCTTCCTTCCCTCCCTTCCTTCCTTCCTCCTTCCTTCCTTCCTTCTTTTCCTCACTCCATTTCTTCCTTCTTCTTCCTTCCTTCCCTTTTTTCCTCTCTCCCTCCTTCCACCCTCCCTCCCTCCTCCCTCCCTCCCTCCCTTTTCCCTCCCTCCCTTTCTTCCTTTCTTCCCTTTTCCTCCTTCTTTCCACCCACCCTCCCTCCCTCTGTCCTTCCTTTCCTTTTTTCCTCCCTCCTCTCTCCCTCCCTCTGTCCTTCCTTCCTTCCCTATTTCCCTCCTCCAGTTCTTTCTTCCTTCTTTTTCCTCCCTCCTCCTTCCTTCCATGAGACTATGTACATTTTAAATAAATATAAATGCCCTAACATTGAGCTCAACTCCTGATAACTTCCAGCATCTTGAAATCAATATAATAAATAAATATAAATGCCCTGTTATGATCAATATAATAAATAAATATAAATGCTCTAACATTGAGCTCAACTCCTGATAACTTCCAGCATCTATATTAGACTGGAAGTGATTCATTATCTTCTCCTAAACATTTTTTTTCCATTTCCCAGACCCAGCTCTGCGATTTCCTGATGAAACGCCTCTCCAAGAGTTAACAAGATGCAAACCCCGCTTAGAAGTTTTCAAGATCGCCAAGGTCAGATAAACCGTGCAACCTGAAATTGACTCTTTTATTTGAAAGTAAATCCTACTGAGATCATTTAGACTGCCATATATTTCAGCATCAGGCTACAGTAAAACAAGACTACTGTAAAGCAGGTTAATTGAACTTGTAGGAAAGCTGCTGTTCAGGGAAGCACAGCTGCATTCAGACCAGGAGGGTTACAAGTTGAGCCTCATTGAGATTAGCTCAATAAATAGGGGAATATTATAGTGGTTGCTCCCCTGATCTAAAGAGCATGGAAAAATGCTCTCAAAGGGGAATTTGTTAGCATGCTGACCTCGGTCTTTCCAAAGCTTTTTGCAAGTAAGCAACTCCAAACTTCTACCAAGATTTCACAGGAAGTGATAGAACCACTCTAACCTGTTCTGGTGAGACCACATTTGGAAGATTGTGTCCAGTTTTGGCCACCACAATTTTTTTTTAAAAAGCATGCTGAGGCTCTAGAAAATGTGAATAACAATAACAGAGTTGGAAAGGGACCTTGGAGGTCTTCCAGTCCAACCCCCTGCCTAGGCAGGAGACCCTATACCACTTCAGACGAATGATTATCCAATCTCTTCTTAAAAACTTCCACTGTTGGAACATCCACAGCTTCTGGAGACAAGTTGTTACACTGATTAATTGTTTTCAGGAAAATTCTCCTTAGTTCTTGGTTGATTTTCTCTTTGATTAGTTTCCATCCACTGTTTCTTGTACTGTCTTCAAGTGCTTGGAGAATAGGTTGACCCTCCTTCTTTGTGGAAAGAGCTTGGTCAATTTAGTAGGTGACAATCAAGGTTGAGCTTTAGCTCTCCCAGTCTTGTGAAAACCTACTCACCTTTACTCTGAACATGGGAGATAGTTCAGGAGGTGAGAGGAGAGTCAAGGATAGTTGGCAACCAGCTGGTTGTCTTTAGGGCACCTAGTTGAAAGTTCTTATGTTATGTACAGATTTCTTTGGGAAGGTGTGAGATGTTGGCAGGAAGAAATAACAGAATGATAGAGATTGAACAGACCTTGTGGATCTTCTAGTCCAATTCCCTGCTCCAGCAGGAGACCCCATACCATTTCAGACAAAGAGTCGTCCATCTCTTCTTAAAAATGAAATACCCACAACTTCTGGAGGGAAGCCACTGATTGATTGTTCTGTCAAAAATTTTCTCTTTAGTTCCAAGTTGCTTCTCTCCTTGATTAGTTTCCATCCATTGCTTCTTATTCTGTCTTCAGGCACTTTGGAGAACAGGTTGATCCCCCCTTCTTTCTGGCAGCCCTTCAAATATTGGAGCATAGCTATCATGACACCCCTTGTCCTTATTAGACTAAAAAGGTAAAGGTTCCCCTCGTACATACGTGCTAATCGTTTCCAGCTCTAGCGGGTGGTGCTCATCTCAGTTATAAAGCTGAACAGCCAGCGCTGTCTGAAGACGCTCCGTAGTCATGTGGCCAGCATGACTAAACACCGAAGATGCACGGAATGCTGTTACCTTCCCACCAAAGTGGTCCCTATTTTTCTACTTGCATTTTTACATGTTTTTGAACTGCTAGGTGGCAGAAGCTGGGACAAGTCATGGGAGCTCACCCATTACGCAGCACTAGGTGTTAGGAATATCATAGGTTACCTAACGCGTTTGGGTAAAATAATATATATAGACTATAATAGTGAGTTTAAGTGTGTGTCACTTTAACTGCAAAGCATGTAATTTTGGGTGCGGCTTTAAAGCGCCATAAGAGGGAGCAAGAGAACTTGATTGATTGCTGGCTTACTGGATTGCTTGCTGACGATGATGGATTGTTAATTGCGTGTTCTCTGCTGTTGCTGAAGGAAGAAAGGAGGTTTTACTTCTTCATATCTCTACTGCGAAGAGATATATTACTGGACTGATATTTGTAAGTTTACTGACCTCTTTTTCGACACTGGACTTTGCAACTGAATAATCCCCGGACGGACTGAACTAGTAAATGATATATGGACTGTTTGACTATGCTAAAAATCTTACTGGAATAAACTATTTAACTAGCACATTGTATCTGTTTTACTGAGTGTAAGCTACAACAACGTTTATCTCACATATTTGCCTGCCTGCCTGACTGCCGTGCAGGTTCTGCTAGGGTGTATATCCCTAACACTAGGGATTCAAACTGCCAAACTGCCGACCTTTCTGATCGACAAGGTCAGTGTCTTAGCCACTGAGCCACCATGTCCCTTATTAGATTAGACATAACCAGTTCCTGCAACCTTTCTTTATATGTTTTAACCTCCAATCCCCTAATCATTTTTGTTGCTCTTCTCTGCACTCTTTCTAGAGTCTTAACATCTTTGTTTTATTTTGGTGACCAAAACTGGATTCAATATTCCAAGAGTGGAGAAGTAGAGTCATGGGGAAACAGGATCTGGATTGTGAAGGGCAAAATTTGCTACTGCAAAAGACTGAGAGTAAATATATATTTGTGGAAGCTCGGTTTGACATCTACACAATTCAGCTTTCTCATACTGAAAATTGCTGGCTACTGCTATTAAATACCTGCTTTGCCTGTAATAAGATCTTCCTTATCTGTGATTTCATTAGGGATGAGAGAGCTGACCTGGCTTGCATGACTCAAACTGGTGTGACCAGAGAAGGATAGAGTTTATTTATGTAAAGATTGTAATGAGCCCTTGAACCTGAACGTTTCAATTCTGCAAACCAAACCATTTCCATTGGAATCCAGCATTAATCAGCAATTAGAAATTAACATTCTCACCTCCCTTTAGATCTTGCTGCTTCGGGAGTTACCTTGGTTACCAGTTGATGGATGGATGCAAATCAAGGTGCCCGTTAGTACCTATAAGAGACTATGTGGCTCTGAATCTGGTTATCTGAGTGACCTGCCTGTTTTGCTAGATCTATAAGGATCAACTCCATCCAGGTCTTTTTTCTGTGGGATTGTCATCTGAAATTGGAGTAGGCATTCTCAGGAGCTACCTGCTTTCTTTGGGGGGAAGAGGAGGAAGAGAAGAGAGCAGAAGTGGGGAGGAGGAGGAGAATATTCTTGGAAGAAGGAACTTTCATTCAGTTTAGCACATGGGAGGGATTCAATTTTTTAAACAACCAGTTATGTGGGCGTGGCTAGGTGGGCATGGCTTGGTGGGCATGCCCACGTGAGTGAATGGGCATGGCTTTTTCTTCTTTTTGCAGCCACCCCCCCCCCCCAAATTTTTTGTCTCCTGGGCCTCAGGGAAGCCTCTTGGGGGGCACCTTTGCTCCCAGAAGGCTTCCCTGGGGCTCAGGAAGGCAAAAAAATGGAGCACAGAGGGGCACAGCACCCTTCCACACACACCCACATGCCCCTTTTTGCCTCCTGGGCCTCAGGAAAGTCTCCTGGGCAAAGCAGTAAGACAGCGAGGGGGATCCCAGCACAGCTGATCATCAGGAGGGTTTCAAATACCTTAAAGAGTGACTGGGCAGGGGAGAACACAGTTAGCAATGTCAGGCATGTGTGATAAGGACTGACAGGGTGGGGAGGCGCAGGCGTAGAGGGGCAGGGCCAGCCAGGAGCATGATTTGCTGGTTCTCCGAAGTGTGCAGAATCATAACAACCGGTTCTATAGAACCGGTCCGAACCGGTAAAATCCCACCCCTGATTTAGCACACATCTTGTCAATCAAAGAGTTAGGATTAGGGTTCATGACCCAACAAAGTAACATCATCGGTGGTAGAAGGGAGTGGGGTTTACTCTCTGTTTACTGTGTATACACATGGATGTCCTGCCACTGTTGGTGGGGGTGTTCTTTGTGGTCCTTTGATTAGGCTGTTGCTTGCTGTTTGATTGATTGAATTGATTTATAATTGAATTGATCATGAATATAAACTATGGATCTCCAGGGTGAGATGGTGAGTTTTCCTTGTGTTTAAGTAAAGACAAGTAGAATTCCACTGCTACCATTTGTAGTCCAGTTGAGTAGTTATGGGGCTAGGAGATGATGCCAAGTATATTTATATCTGCCAACTTCTGAATTTCTATGCTTAAACCTCCGTGAAAGTGTGGAGAAACACCACCTTACTTGAATGTTTAAATCTACCTAAGCCTTGGTTTAGGTCAATGACGCAAAGAAGTACTGGAGCTCATACACCAAACATGTCAGTGGAAGGGGAGGAAAATCACAAAACTATGTCTCACTTATTTTGGTGATGTCAGGCAACGTAATTCATTTGAGAAAGCAATTATATTGGGAAGATTTAGTGGTAAGGAGAAACCAGGCCACCCAAGAACACAACAGCTGGACACCATCAAAGATGACACCAGCCAGAACATAGAGCAACTCAAAGAAACAAGGCAAGATTGGAAGATATGGAGAGATATGTCACAGAGAATCACCAAGTCAGAATTTATTTATTTTATTTATTTGTTTTATTTATTTGTTTTATTTATTTATTTATTTATTTATTTTGTCAAGCATGCATGTGAAAATATATACAAGTGTAAACATGATTATTAATGCATGAAATAGATAGGAATAAAAGGGAACATTAAGACAGGGATGGTAGGCATGTTGGTGCACTTATGTACGCCCCTTACAGACCTCTTAGGAATGGGATGAGGTCAAGAGTAGACAGTCTGAGGTTAAAGTCTTTGGGGTTAGAGGAAGAAACCACAGAGTCAGGTAGTACATTCCAGGCATTGATCACTCTGTTGCTGAAGTCATATTTCCTGCAATTGAGTTTTGTGAGGTTTACCATGAGTTTGTATCTATTGTGTGCTCATGTATTGTTCAGGTTGAAGCTGAAGTAGTCATTGAGGGGTAGGACATTGTAATGGATAATTTTGTGTACTATGCTTAGGTCAGACCGAAGGCGGCGTAGTTCTAAGTTATCGAAGCCTAAAATTTTAAGTCTGAAGGCATAAGGTATTCTGTTGCAAGTAGAGGAGTGGAGGACTCTTCTCATGAAATATTTCTGGACTCTCTCAATTGTATTAATGTCCAATAAGCAGTGCAGATTCCAGACAGGTGAGCTGTATTCAAGAATTGGTCTAGTAAATGTTTTGTATGCTCTAGTTAGTAGTACAATATTACCAGAGAAAAAGCTTCACTGAATTAGGTTAACAACTCTTAATGCCTTTTCTCAATATAACATTCCGGCCTGATATCAATGATTTATTGGAATATGATTATGCCTTTCAGATACATTTAAAGTACACTGGATTAAAGAACTGAAAACAAAAGGGAAGTAACTAGTGATGTTCTTCTGCACTTTTCAACAACCAACATTTGAATGGATATCATCATCATCGTCATCATCATCATCAAGCCATGGCTTAAGTCTTTCCAAATTCAAATGTTTAAATTCAAATTTCATATTTCACTGAGATAAAGAGTTGAAATTTGGCTGCATCACAACCAGACCATGATATATATCTGGATTCACAATTCCCCAGTGCAATTCCCCCATCCACCCCTCCTGTTAATTGAAACTTTTGCCTACTTTATTGAACAATAAAAGTGACAGCAAGTATTCCCAGGTGTCCTTCAGTCTTTAAAAAGAGAGAGGGAGGGAAAAACACGGATAACGGGGTCCCAGCAAAGGTGACACAAATTAATGCAGTGAGCCCAACTATCAAACATTTTGATATGTGAATTGCCTGATATTTCTATAATGCTGTCTTATGATTGGAAATGTTATCACTTCCATTGAATCAATAGGAAATGTTAAAGCTCAGCAGAACCCCAATTACAAAATAAAGCTTCAAGGTTAACATTTGGGACTGGCAGAGATAGAAACAATTTCTATTGTCATAGCTTTCTGACAAGTAAATGTCAGAAACATAACACATTCCACTGAGCTCTGTGAAAAGCACATGTAAAAGAGTGATTGCGAGGCAGTCCCAAGTCAAATCACCTGTCAGCCTTGGTTTGACGTGGAATTACTTTTGTTTTATGCATCTATTAACCTTGAACTATCAGCATTTGTTTTAATGTTCTGCTCTGAAGTGACCTAAATATACTTCCTTAATGCACTTAACCTAAGCGGCAGCTAAAATGGAAGCTGAAAGGAAGAGAGAGAAATGGACTGACTGATGTTGTCCCATGCTGGTTGTCTCTTGAAGCTCAACTCTGAATTAATTGAGTTCGGGGTCAATCCTGCTTATCTGAGATTCTCAATGGGTGGGCTTCCAGTGAGCCATTTGTGTAGCTTCTCTTTCGCTCCCCTTATCTCAAAGTCTATTATAAAGACAGGAGAGAAACATTGAAAGCCCTGCCTTTCAGGAGGACGAAGAAGCATTAAGGGCCTTCAAATCCATCACCGGCAGTTCATCAATATTTGCATGCTTTCTCTTCTCTGGCAAATTAGAAAGCTGTAGAAGTTTCTTCCTCTCTTTCCATGAGCTTGTTCAGGTCTACATTCCAGGGTTCTGGACTTCCAATTTATAAAAGAAGACTTCCTAAAATCACTTATTGAAGTATCACTTCCTGGCACCACTCTTGGTTCCATTTCTTTGTGTGTTGATAAAATATTATGACAACGCCATTAAGTGCATAAATACATCAAGATTCAACTTGTGCAATGATTTATGGTGAGGCCTATGAGCTACGTCCTTGCTGAATCATGATGACGGTGATGATGATGATGAAAAATGACACTTAGTCTTTTAGTTTGTATGTTCCATCTTCCCTGATGGAAGAGACGTCTACCTGGATGGTCATGCTTTTGATTGGGCAATTGCCCATTAAAAAGTAGTAAGATTTTTTTTAAAAAAGGATTTCTTTTGAATCCAGCAACTCCCATTCAAACAATGAGAAGAGGTAGCCTTCCAAATCTCTTTATTGTTAATGTTGAATAGATTCTACAGCTTATACAGGTAGCCCTCAATTCATGACCATAAGCAGGGGTGGGATTCTACCGGTTTGGACTGGTTCGGGCGAACCCCTTGCTCCAAAGGTCAGCTGTCTCTGATCCGGTTCACTGAGATGAGCATTTGAGCCCACTTGCCCATCCCTGCTCTTTCCTGTGCTTTACTTCCTTTGTTTAGAGCACAGCTGATCTGCATGTCAGCGTGGTTTGCTGCAGCTCAGCTGTTTTCTTCACAGGGACTGCTGTAAGTATTATAGCTGTTTGCAATGCAGAGAGTGCGATCACTGAACCAGTTGTTATACCGGTGGAATCTCACCCTTGAATATAAGGTTGGTATAAAATCCCTTCCAGCCCTATGACTCTAAGATTCCATAATTCTATCATGCTATGATTCCATGATTCTTTGATTCCATGATTCTATCAGGCTATGCTTCTATGATTCCATGATTCTCTAATTCTCTGATTCTGATTCCATGATTCTATGATGCTATGATTCTATGTTGCTATGATTTTATGGTTCTATGATTCTACCATGCTATGATTCTGTGATTCCATGGTTCTATCAGGCTATGCTTCTATGATTCCGTGATTCTTTAATTCTATGATTCTGATTCCATGATTCTATGATGCTATGATTCTATGTTGCTATGATTTTATGGTTCTATGATTCTACCATGCTATGATTCTATGATTCCATGATTCTACCATGCTATGATTCTGTGATTCCATGGTTCTATCAGGCTATGCTTCTATGATTCCGTGATTCTTTAATTCTATGATTCTGATTCCATGATTCTATGATTCTATGTTGCTATGATTTTATGGTTCTATGATTCTACCATGCTATGATTCTATGATTCCAAGATTCTACCATGCTATGATTCTGTGATTCCAAGGTTCTACCATGTTATGATTCTATGATTCCATGATTCTATAGCAAATGAGACAAGAAGTCCCATTGCTAAACAATGTTAAGTGTCTCCTACTTTTACAACCTCTTTGGCTACAGTTGTTAAGCAAATCACTGCAGGTGTTGTTAGGTTAACACACTTGGACAAATAAGAATCTGAGGAAAACCTTAGCTAGCAGGTTCACCCTTCCCTAAATGAAATCTCACAACTTAACCCAGCATTTTTCAAAGTTGGCAAATTTATTATGTGTGAACTTCAACTTTCATAATTCTGAGAGCTGAATTCCACACATCTTAAAGCTGCCAAATTTGAGAAAATGCTGATTTAACCAGTTTGCTAAATTTACCCATTTTCTACGTTTGATCAGTACTTTGAGCCACAGACTGATCACTGGGTTGAATTTATTCAGCATAGTAAACTACAAGAAGCCAGACCAAACCCAATACTAATCAATTAACTATAGAATGTTGGTAGTGTGTTGTAGAAGTGTTGGAGGAGGGGTCAAACCAGGTGGCTCATCACTCTTTTTGTCAGCCACAAAAGACCAGGTCCACACATGAAGGTCCAGTTGAGATCTTTACAGGTTGTGTCTATGAAGATTCTCCACCATCGAAGTCATAATTGTTCCAAAGATGCTTTTCAAAAAGGCAACAGGTTTTTCTTTGTTCTTTTCTTTGAAGATGTTTCAGTTCTCATCCAAGAAGGTTTATTTATTTATTTGTTTATTTATTTGTTTGTTTTTCTGTCAAACATGTACAAGGTAACAAATAAAAGTGTGAACATAAACAATAACAAAGGGAGGAAATACATATAAATGGGGCCAGTAAGACAAGGATAGTAGGTGCACTGGTGTGCTTATGCACACCCCCTTTATGGACCTCTTAGGAATGGGTTGAGGTCCACGGTAGACAGTTTGAGGTTGAAGCTGTGAGGGGTTGAGGCTGTAACAACGGAGTCAGGTAGGGCATTCCAGGCGTTGACCACTCTGTGGCTGAAGTCGTATTTTCCGCAATTGAGTTTGGAGCGGTTTACCTCGAGTTTGTATCGATTGTTTGCCAGTGTATTATTGTGGCTGAAGCTGAAGAAGTTGTTGACAGGCAAGGCATTGTAGCAGACAATTTTGTGTACTATGCTTAGATCGGACCGCAGTTGGTGCAGTTCCAGATTGTCCAAGCCCAACATTTCAAGCCTGGAGGCATAGGGAATTTTATTGTGAGTGTGGAGGAGTGGAGTCCTTTTCTTGAGAAATATCTCCGAACCTGCTCAATCATGTTCTGAATCAAAGAAGCTTCTTGGATAAGAAGGGAAACATCTTCAAGGAAGAAAACAAAGAAAGCCCAGTTGACTTTTGAAAAAGCCTTTGGGATGTACAAGTTGTGTATTTGGTGAACAAGCTATCACTGGTGGTAAGGGTGCCCATTTGAAAATTGCCTTATTCAAACTTCTTCTGGGAATCATTTTGCATTTTGTAAGCCATGATAGCAACAGAGTGTAAAGTCAGCAAGAATTCATACAATACTTAGTCAGTGATAGAACAGTGATCCATCATTGGAGATTTTTAAGAAGAGATTGGACAACCATTTGTCTGAAATGGTATATGGCTTCCTGCCTGAGTAAGGGGTTGGACTAGAAGACCTCCAAGGTCCCTCCCAACTCTGTCATTCTGTTCAGGAATGGGTAGAGGTTTATCAAAGACAGATCCAACCTAGAAACAAGGAGAAATTTCCTATCAGTGAGAACAATGAACAAAGGAAAGCTTTGCCTTCAGAAGTTGTAGATGTTTCATCACCCAAGACTTTTAAGAAGAGATTGGACAGCCAATTGTTCAGAATGATATAGGGTCTCCTGCTTGACCAGAGGATCAGATAGAAGACCTCCATGGTCCCTTCCAACTCTGTTATTCAATGCAAGTTTTATCATCTCTTCAACTTATCTGAATCCATTCTGCCTGTGAGTCATATCTGCTGTGAATTAACCATGCTTAGAATATGGGGCAATTTATTTCTGAAAAGGTGGGAAACTCGTATTAAAATATTAGATAAAGTGAACATTATTTCTGTCATGTAAAGGAACCGATGCTCCTTTAAGTCTATTAAACCAGTACCTATATGGATTGTGGGAGTAGATTGTATATTCACTGGCTCTCCGCAGATGACAAAGGGACGAATAAAATTTTGTTATGTTGATTTTATGTTGATCAAAGCTGGACTAAAAAGTGAATTATTTAACCACATGCATGCAGGACTAATGGAAAGAGCGGTGGACTATGTGTAATTGAAAGCATCTTGAGGCTTTAGAATAAAGAGAAAGAGAATCTAAGTGAACTAAGTATTTATTTGAACAAAGATATCAGAGAGAATGGAGCAACAGCGAAATCCAGATTGATCGATACTTTTCCAAAAGAAAAGAATATTGCTCTGAAAACAAAATAGCCTTCTCAATAAATTTCTGATATTGATTTAGAACACTTCATCTTGGAAAAAAAAACTTGTCAAAAATAATTTCAGATAACACTCTGAGACTCTGGAAAGAGTGCAGAAAATAGCAACAAAGGTGATTAAGGGGCTGGAGGCTAAAACATAGGAGGAACAGTTGCAGGAACTGGGCATGGCTAGTCTAGTGAAGAGAAGGACCAGGGGAGACATGATAGCGGTCTTCCAATATTTGAGGGGCTCCTACAAAAATGAGGGGGTCAACCTATTCTCCAAAGGCACAACAAGAAACAATGGATGGAAACTAGTCAAGAAGAGAAGCAATTTACAGCTAAGGAAAAATTTCCTAAAAGTGAGGACAATTAACCAGGCAGGAAGTTGTGAATAGTCCATCGCTGGAGGCTTTTAAGAAGAGATTGGACAGTCACCTGAATGGAATGGTATAGGGTCTCCTGCTTGATCAGGGGGTTGGACTAGAAGACCTCTAAGTCCCTTCCAATTCTGTTATTCTGTTAACAGCTTCTCAGAAATCCAAAGCTGCTTTTTCAGGAGGCAACTGGACTTTCTTGTTTTTTTCTTTTGAAGACGTTTTGCTTCTCATCCAAGAAGATTGTTCAGCTCTGACAGGATAGTGGGGAATTCTTCAGAGCTGAAGAAGCTTCCTGGATGAGAAACGAAACATCTTCAAAAGAAAAAAACAAGAAAGTCCAGTTGCCTCCTGAAAAAGCACCTTTGGGACAACCATGACCTGGATGACTGAGAATTTCTTCAGACTTTTAGCTTCTCAGAAAGCAAAAATATTCTTTTATCCAGAATGTCAGATCAACTAAAGCCTACTTTACCTTTAAAAGGAACAATTGGAAAAAAAAATCCCTGTTATATATAGTTTTGCCATTAGGTGACATTTCATATATTGCACTGCACAAAAATACAGATTTATTATAAACTCCAAAGAAAACTGCAGGTCATCTCCGTCTCAATATAACATTACTGCCTGGTATCAATGTTTGATTTATTGGTATACGATTATACCTTTCAGATTTAAAGCACACTGGATTAAAGAACTGAAAACAGAAGGGAAGTAACTAGTGATGTTCTTCTGCACTTTCTAACAAACCCAAATGAAAAATTCTACAATCCACTTTCTATAACAGGTATCATAGCTTCATGCCTCAACTCTGCTTCCATGCTAAATCTAACATGTATCATCCAAAGTCAAGATGTGGTTAATATTTGAGCTTTCGGTTACTGAATAACATTCAGAAAATTTACATTTTGATTGTATGTATGTATCTGTCTCTCACTATCTGTCTGTCTGTCCGTCTGTCCACCCACCCACCCATCCATCCATCTATCATCCACCTATCCATCTTCTATCCATCCATCCATCTACCCACCAGAGGTGGTTTTCAGCAGGTTCTGACCAGTTCTGGAGAACCGGTAGCAGAAATTTTGAGTAGTTCGGAGAACCGGCAAATCCCACCTCTGACTGGAGATTTTACAGTATCCTTCTCCTGCCACACCCATCAAGCCACACCCACAGAACCAGTATTAAAAAAAATCGAATCCCACCGCTCCTACCTACCTACTTACTTACCTACCTATCTGCCATAATTAACTAGCTATCTATCTATTTCCATCACTATGAAGTCTCTTGGCTGCTCACATTTCTCAGCCTGCGTAGCCCCTTTCTAATATTTTCCCAAAAGTGTCTTCAAAATATTGTTCTGAAAGTCAAAAAAGGCAACCGTGAAAATAATCTTGAATTTCTCCCTTCCTTTTTCTCAAGTGTGTCTATGAAATCCACATAAATATTGAAAAAACATAAAAATTGCATGTAACAATTGTACTGCAGTAGTACCGTCATGATGATGATGATGATGATGATGATGATATTATTTTTACTAATCCTGCAAACAACCCTCTACTCTACTTTGGGATTTCAGAAAAGCAAGGAAGTCACAGTAGGTGCAAAAATGTTTAAGAGATGGGAAGAGAAGGATTGGATTGTACCAAGGTGGGGGGAGAAATATCCATCTGCTTCAGTTCCAAGCTGGGAGAAAGACACCGGAAACATGGAGGCTGCTTGGAAAGATGCTTTATTGATGAAGCAGAACCACATGGTTTTGTGGTTCTGGGCAGCTGACAAAAAGGAATTGAGAGAGGGATTTGTATACCTTCTTTGAGTTTTGCACTTGAACTTCCTGTTCCTGTGCAATAACATGTATTCTATTGGCTGTTGTCAGAGTCCTATGGGGTCATGTAGGAGTTACGTAGGGGTCATAGCTGGCTCTATAGGCAAAAGAGGAAATGCAAATCCTAAGTGTTTGTCTAAGCTAAGTTTGGTTGAAGTTTGAACTGCTCTTGAAAGGGTGTTAGGCAATTCCTGTTGTGGCTTAATGGCTTTGTCCTGTGTTGGATCTTGAGTGAGTACATTTGCATATGAATAGAGCTATCTAGATACATGTCTTCTTTCCATTAGCTCTTTATCTCTTAATTGCTGACATCTGCTGAGGGCTATTAAGAAAAGGTGAGAGCTGCTTTCTGCCTCTAAAAGAACCATGTTTCTTCATTTCTCATTTAGGAAAATATAATATTCTGCCTTTTTTTAATATTCCTCAAAATATTTCATTCTTCTAGGAGGGTGGGTGCAGACTTTCTACAAAGGACAAGGCACTGAGCTGCTGTACTTTCCACCAACTCCCGTCATAAAGATAAGCCTAAAGCATCGCCAGAATAATTTCTAAAGCACCCTGAGGATCAAGTGAAAACAGCTGCAGTCTCTTTTATAGGAGAAGTAAAACTCCAGAAAATTGCAGCACAGCATGGCTCTTGTTTGTTTCCATTTGTTCTAAGCCTCACATCTTTGTGTGTTTCCCTTAATACGTGTCTTTGTTGCAAACGAGTTTCTCTAATTGATGGTACATTTTCTCCTATTCGTGCCACAATATTTTCTGTAACCTTTTAAATAGAGATTGATAGATGATAGATGATGGATAGATGGATAGATGGATGGATGGATAGATAGATAGATAGATAGATAGATAGATAGATAGATAGATAGATAGATAGATAGATAGATAGACAGATAGACAGATAGACAGACAGATAATGATAGTTAGATAGACATAGACAGACAAATGTTAAAGATAGATAGGTAGATAGATAGATAATAGATACATAGATAGACAGATAAACCTAGAACTACGCCGCCTTTGGTCCGATCTAAATATAGTATATAAAATCATACATTGCAATGTCCTACCTGTCAATGAATACTTCAGCTTCAACCATAACAACACAAGAGCAAACAATAGATACAAACTCAAGGTAAACCGCATCAAACTTGATTGCAGGAAATACGACTTCAGCAACAGAGTGGTCAATGTCTGGAATACTCTACCTGACTCTGTGGTTTTTTTCCCCCAAACCCCAAAAACTTTAACCTTAGACTGTCTACTATTGACCTCACCCCAGGGGTGGGATTCAAAATTTTAACAACTGTTTCTGTGGGCGTGGTTTAGGTGGTGGGAGTGGCTTGGTGGTCATGTGACTGGGTGGACATGGCTTAGTGGTCATATTATTGGCTGGGTGTGGACAACTCAATATCACTCACATCAAGGCATGCATCTCCTCACCTGGCCTCTCATGACTGTGGGTATGCTGCAACAGTCATAAGTGTGAAAAATGGTCATAAGTCACTTTTGTCAGTGCCATTGTAACTTTGAATGGTCACTCCTCACAAGTAAAGTACCAACAAAGGAGGGGAAAAAACTCCAGAGATATTCCTGAGACAGGAAGTCTAGTCCTGCAAAGAATGTCATAAGGGATAACGGAGAGGCAGTTTCTGTAAGCAACACCAGAATGTTTCCTTCCTGCCTTCCTTACAGGATTAGGCCAGTAATTTCTTCTAACAACCAGTTCTCTGAACTGCTTAGAATGTTAACAACCGGTTCTAGCGAATAAGTGTGAACTGGTAGAATCCCACCCCTGCCTCACCCCTTTCCTAAGAGGTCTGTAGGGGGTGTGATATAAGCGCACCAACATGCCTACCATCCCTGTCCTATTGTTTATTTTTCTTATATGTATCCATTTCATGTATTCATAACTATGTTTATACCTATACCTGTTATCTTATAATCGCTTGACAAAATAAATAAATAAAAAATAATGATAGACGCAGACAGACAAATGTTAGAGATATAGAGAGAAATCGAGAGAGAGATATAAACACTTAGAAATAGAGATAGATAGGTAGATAGATGATAGAGATGATAGATAGATACCGTGTTTCTCATATAATAAGGCCGGGTCTTATTTTTTTTTGAGCCCTGAAAAATGGCTAGGCCGTCTTTTCGGGGTGACTTAATTCCCACCCCTTGCATCTTCGGGCGGGCGGGCGGCGACAGCTTGGATGTTGACCTTGGCATTGGTGGGGCACTTCGTATCGGGGTCAACGCAGGCAGCACCATATCCCGCTGTGCAACAAAAAGTACTTCCTAACGGCAAGCCCCCACCATTCCCCCATTTCGCATGTTTTAATATAGGCCTTAATTTGGGGGAGGGGCTTAATTTCATTTCATGCCTATAAAACATGCTGGGACTTCCTATTGGGGGAGGCCGTATTGTTGGAGAAACAGGGTATATAGATAGATAGATATAAAGAAAGAAAAAAGAAAAAGAAAGAAAGAAAGAAAGAAAGAAAGAAAGAAAGAAAGAAAGAAAGAAAGAAAGAAAGAAAGAAAGAAAGAAAGAAAGAAAGAAAGAAAGAAAAAACAGCATCAAAACATTAAAAAGGAGCACATTCTAATCAGTAGCTTTTCATTGTTGCTGGATCAATTTAAAATGCGGAGATTCTCACTCAGTGTAAACCACACAAATTTATTTCCCACCTTTAATATAGGATCATAAAAGCTGGTATGGCTGAGGAATTCGATAGTGGAGGTTTAGACAGAGCTGTGGGTGTCATAGTGTAAAGCAATTTCAGTTGCCATAAAAGCAGGCACCATGAACACCCATCAAATGTGTATTGGTAGATTTGTGTAACACCATAAATGTGGAGATTGAGTTAAGCCAGTTTGGGTGTTTGTGCATGTACTGAATCTTAAGCTGGTTGAGTTTGTGCAGCGCATTAAGCCACTGGTACAAAGCAAGTCAAAATTAACCAAGTTTCTCACACATTATGCAAGAGCCTCTGACAAAAATTCACCTTCCTTAAGGTTAATGTCTATGGAGATTCTCAGTCATCCAGGTCATGGTTGTCGAAAGGTGCTTTTTCAAAAGGTAATTGGACTTTCTTGTTTTTTTCCTATCCTACTCATCCATGAAAATTCAGTCAGAACTAAACCAGGATGATGAGGGGACTGGAGACTAAAACATATGAAGAACAGTTACAGAAACTGGGGATGGCAAGTCTAGAGAAGAGAAGGACCAGGGGAGACAGGAGAGCAGTCTTCCAATATTTGAGGGGCTGCCATAAAGAAGAGGGGGTCAAGCTGTTTTCCATGGCTGAAGGCCAGACAAGGATTAATAGATGGAAACTGATCAAGGCGAGATTCAACCTAGAAATAAGGAGAAATTTTTGGACAGTAAGAACAATCAACCCATGGAACAGAAGTTGCCTTCAGAAGTTGTGGAACTTCATCACTGGAAGCTTTCAAGAAGAGACTGGACTGCCATCTTTCAGAAATGGTGCAGGATCTCCTGCTTGGGTGGAGGGGTTGGACTAGTTGACCTACAAGGTCCCTTCCAACTCCGTTAATCTAATCTAAAGAAGCTTCCTGGATGAGAAGCGAAATGTCTTTCAAGAAAAACACGAGAAAGTCCCATTGCCTTTGGAAAAAGCACCTTTGGGGACTTCTCTAAGCTTGTTGTGCAAACACATTGGAAGTTTTGCCCCCATCTGTAGGTGTTTCAGGTTGCAGATTCTCCAAAGGGATGGGCCTCAAATGACATTTCAGGAATCTTGCTTTCAACAAATCTGCCATGAACCACAAACTTAGAATAGGATAGAATAACAGAGTTGGAAGGGATCTTGAAGGTCTTCTAGTCCAACCCACTGCTTAAGCAGGAAACCCTATACCATTTCAGACCAATGGTTATCCAATCTCTTCTTAAAAACTTCCAGTGTTGGAGCATTTGCGACTTCTGGAGGCAATTTCTCCTTAGTTCTAGGTTGCTTCTCTCCTTAATTAGTTTCCAGCCATTACTTCTTGTCCTGCTTTCAGGTGCTTTGGAGAAATGGTTGACTCCCTCTTCTGTGTAGCAATGCCTGAGATATTGGAACACTCCTATCATGTCTCCCCTAGTCCTTCTTTTCATTAAACTAGATATACCCAATTGCAGTAACCGTTCTTCATATGCTTTAGCCTCCAGTCCCCTAATAATCTTTGTTGCTCTTCTCTGCACTCTTTCCAGAGTTTCAACATCATTTTTACATCATTGCAACCAAAACTGGATGCAGTATTCCAAGTGACCAAGGCATTATAAATTGGCATTAACACTTCATGTGAACTTGACTGAAGGCGCAATTTAATAAGGGCTTTTGCTTTTTTTTCATTTTTGGTCCCTGTTTACAAAGGACAGCAAAAAGAGGCACATTTGTGCACTTTCCTCTCAAAAGACTTACTTTTACTTATTTTATTTTTTAATGTAGTCTTCGAATTTAACATTTACATTTACATTTTATTTTACATAGGATGTTAGGGTTACGGTTAACCCTAACCCTTCCATTCTACAGCTCGATTATCATTCTCCATACTTGCTCTTCTTTAAATATGTTCTGGCCAGAACAACCTTTTTTAGATGTTTTACAATTGTATCAATTCTTCCAAACACTCTGAATTTTGGCTAACCTTCTACCCTACCATTTCCCCACCCCCCAACACAGCTAGTTTTTCTGATCATGTTAAACTACCTTATTCTACCCTGCATGGTGTTTCTACCTCCAACATAGTACAATATTGGTTGCTTTGAATTGCAGAATTCTTAAGGTCTGTTTGGCCATCATGCCGTTAGCAGATTTCACTGCTTTAAGGCTGGATCTTTCTGTATAAACATCACTTCTTGTGCTAAATCCATTTGATCTTCTTATGCTTGGCTGCATTTCAAGAACAGTCTTAGTTTAGCTTTCCTTGAAACATTAGTCTGTAGTGTTGAATTAATCTGGAGAGATTCTCAGCCATCCAGGTCATGGTTGTCACAAAATTGCTTTTTCAGGAGGCAAGTGGACTTTCTTGTTTTTTTCTTTGAAGATGTTTTGCTTGTCATCCAAGAAGCTTCTTCAGCTCTGAAAGGATAGTGGAGAATGGAAACTGGTCATCTGCATCCTTCTGTAGTGCTTCAATGACCATCTCTAAGCAGTTTACAGAGTCAGCCTATTTCCCCCAACAATCTGGGTCCTCATTTTATTGACTTCAAAAGGATGGAAGGCTGAGTCAACCTTGAGCAGGTCAGGATCGAACTGCTGGCAGTCAGCAGAGTTAGTCTGCAATACTGCATTCTAACCACTGTGCCACCATGTTTCTATCTTCCAAAGTGTTTGCAAAAGTCTTTATTCTCTTAGGAGGCACTAGAGATAGCAATTGTTCACACATAGAGAATGACAAATTTCACAAAGTTTGGTCCACCAATACTGTTATTTATTGCTGTCACATAACTAGTTTTATGCTGATACACAGTAGCATCATGATTGAAGGCATCTCAGATGATCTTCCTTGGAAGCAAAGTAAAAAAAAAGAATCCAATCCTTTGACTAGTACAATGACTTTTTCAAGACTACCACAGCAATCTTATGGTACATTGGCCTTTTTTTAAAAAAAAAAATTGTGTTACATCCTAATTTCTTGTTAATCAGTCACATACTCAACCTCAAAGTCTTAGATTCCCTCAGCTTTGTTTGCTGTGAAGGAACAGTGTGCAGACAGCACACCCAACTGGCCTCACAAGAAAACTATGCAATCAAAAATAGATAGTTCTGTCATTGTGCAAATGAGGGAGCGGGCAGAGTTATCACACATGATGTAGACATGCCTAGAGATGGCAACAACAAATCAATCAGAATAAAGCTGGAAGGGATCTTGGAGGTCTTCTAGTCCAACCCCCTGCTCAAGCAGGAGCCTCTTTTCTGTTTCAGACAAATGGCTGTCCAGTTTTTTCTTAAAAACCTCCAGTGATGAAGAAACTAGAACTTTTGAAAGCAAGCTGTTCAATTGGTTAATTGTCCTCACCATTAGGAAGTTTCTCCTCAATTCCAGGTTGTTTCTATCCTTGATTAGTATCCACCCATTATTTCTCGTCCTGCCTTCAGGTACTGTACTTTGGAGAATATGTTGATCCCCTCTTCTTTGTGGCAGCCCCTCAAACACTGGACCACACCTATCATGTCACCCTTAGTCATTCTTTTCTCTAGACTAGCCACACCCAATTCCTGCAAGAGTTTTAGAGAATTGGCCAATCTCATTTCCTCAAAGAGTTTGAGAAACTGGGGTCATGCAATCCTGTTTATATAGCAAAGAAGTTGGAGGAATCCTACTAACTAGCATTCTCGCCCATCAAAAATTCTGAAGTCAACATAAATGGAGGGCAGAGTCGTACCATATTATAGTTATAGCTACCACTGTGTCATTTTGATGGTGTATCAATAGCAAAATATTACCAAAGAATAGTTGTTGAAGGAATCCTGGAATCATCTAATTGCTCATACTGGGAAGCAGGTTGAAGGAGACAGGCATTTTGTTTGAATTCCTTGAGGTTTCTTGTTTATATTTTTATAATTATAATTACATTTTTATACATATATAATATAGAGAGAGGGCACCAGTGGTTAAGGACCAGGTTAGAAAGCAGCAGATGGTGAATTCAAGTCCCACCTTAGGCATGAAAGCCAGCAGGGTAACATTGGGCCATTCACTGGGAGACAGTGAGTTCTAGTCCCACCTTAGGCATGAAAGCCAGCTAGGTGACTTTGGACCAGTTACTCTCTCTCAGCTGAACCCACTTCACAAGATTGTTGTTGTGGGGAAATAGGAAGATACATTGGATATGTTTGCCACTTTTTGTTATTTGTAAAAATAATAAAGTTGGCATCCAAATATAAACAAACAAACAATTTTCACTCAGATTTAAATGTATGGGCGTTACTTAAGGGACTAATGTTAAGATATGATGTGGTCCGCCAGCTGCCAGTGGAGCTGGCAGCAGACTCAGATGATGAGAAAATTGGGAAGAAACTGGGCCAGCCTTGGAATCTGGGGAAGGCTCTGATGGATGCTCTGTGTTGGAAGCAGAGATAGGAAAAACAACAGCTGCCCAGCTGCCTTTGGAGTTGGAGATAAGTGGGGAAGAAGAACAGCTGGGGCCTGTTCCAGATGCACATATGCACATAGCTGTCAGGAGAGGAGAACAACGGAGGAACAGGGGCTAACTCTGGAAGAAAGGCACATGTGGCACATATTTATCCTGGGGAATAAATAAAAGCAAAAGGGAGATGGTGGTTGCAGGAGACAGTAGTTTGTGTTTCTTTCATAAGATTTGCTTACCATGGTTTGTGCCTCACAGAGACTCCTTGCCAGGAATTAATTTACAGCTTTGCAACTGGAAGCTCTCTTTGTGACTGGAAGCTAATCCTTGGAAGGGATTATTGCCTGGTCTTTTCTGTGTGTGAATACCATGAATTCACAGTAACTAAATAAAGAGGGTTTTTTTTGGGGACGAGGTGTTTGTTTCTTGGTTCTGCTAAGGCTGGGTCAGAACATGATGGAAGATTCTTTTCTCATTTTTCAAATGTTCCAAACACCATATATTTCCAAACTTTTAAAGAAAAGAAGAGCGAGAATGCAGCAGTTGGAATTTCATGCCACCACTACCACCAAAAATGAATTTGGCTGGTGCCTTAACATATTATCCACGATAAGGCAAAACATCATGAAAACTGGTTGATTTACCATGGATTTCATGCAAGTCTAAATCTCAGCTCCTTTCTCTTTTGAATGAAGAAGCCACTGATGCTTTTTCTTTTTAATCAGAGTCTAGGATAGACTCATAAGATTGTTAGAATTTTTCAGTAGCATCCCCTTGGGTGTACATTTCTCTTGAGTTCAGTGGAAAGGAGGGGAAAAAAGTATGCAATAACCTCATTTTTTTTCCCCTTTCCATTTCCAGTGTTTGGGTTCCATATCCCTTAAAAGAACATCACTTTGAGTGATTGGTTTGATGCCGACATGAAGAATATGCACTAAAAAACCCTTTTAGAAAGATTTATAATATTCACCTCCAGCTATTTTTAAGTCACCGTCAATCTTTATGGAAGTCGAGCTGAGATACATTTGTTTGCAGAGAAAGCTGCACGCTTCCGTTACCTTTCATAAACCAAGAATGAACAAATGTCTTTCATGGTGAAGCTGAGGTCTGTTGAAATGATCGGCTTGGACATTGAATTTCACACTGTCATTTCAAAAAGGCCCGTTTCTTGACTTCTTCCATTAAAAAGAACTTGATCGTTTTGCAAATGATTGATAATTAAGGCTGAAACAATATATATCAAGATCACTTGGTTTGGCTGAGATTTTTAGCTGCCCTTACTCAGTTATCTATTTATTCATCAAATTTAAGACAACCAATTTGGTCTAGTGGCTAAACACCAGGTTTGAAGCCAGGAGATCTTGAGTTTAAGTTTTGATTTAGCCACGAAAGTCAACTGAGTGACTTTGGACCAATCACTAGGAGACAGTGAGTTCTAGTTCTGCCTTAATCATGAATGTCAACTGGGTGATTTTGGACCAACCACCAGGAGATAGTAAGTTTTATTTTTATTTTATTTTATTTTATTTGGTTTGTCAATTGCTCACAAGATAATAGGTATAAGTAAAAACATAGTTATGAATACATGGATACATATAAGAAAAATAAAAAGAAACAATAGGACAGGGACGGTAGGCACATTGGTGCGCTTATACGCGCCCCCTACAGACCTCTTAGGAAAGGGGTGAGGTCAATAGTAGAAAGTCTAAGGTGAAAGTTTTTGGGGTTTGGGGAAGAAACCACAGAGTCAGGTAGAGTATTCCAGACATTGACCACTCTGTTGCTGAAGTCGTGTTTCCTGCAATCAAGTTTGATGCGATTAACCTTGAGTTTGTATCTATTGTTTGCTCTTGTATTGTTATGGTTGAAGCTGAAGTATTCACTGACAGGTAGGACATTGCAATGTATGGTTTTATATACTCTGTTTCACAAAATAAGGCTGGGCCTTATTTTTTTTGACCCCCCAAAAAACAGCTAAGCCATCTTTTCGGGGTTGACTTTATTTCCTCCCCAACCTAGAGCGCCCCATGTGCATGTACCTCTCCACGAGGCCGTTTCTATCAGCCGATGAAAGTTCCCCAAAGCCAGAGTCACCAGCCACTTCGGGGTGAGGCGTGGCTGCCCATGTCCCCTTGCCATGAGGTAGTGTCTTTCGGGCGATGGAAGCTCCCCAAGGGCAGTCACCAGCCACTTCGATCGGCCGGTAGAAGCAGCCTCGGGGTGAGCGCCCATGCACACTCCCCTTGCCACGAGGCCGCTTCTACCAGCCGATCGAAGTGGCTGGTGACTGCCCTTGGGGAGCTTCCATTGCCCGAAAGACACTGCCTCATGGTGAGGGGAATGTGCATGGGCACTCCTGTTAGGAGCGCCCGCGGCAGCCACGCCGCCCCCAAAGTGGCTGGTGACTCTGTCTTTGGGGAGCTTTCATCAGTTGATAGAAGCGGCCTTGCAATGAGGGGAGTGTGCATGGGCGCTCGCCCTGAGGCCGCTTCTACTGGCCGATCAAAGTGGCTGGTGACTGCCCTTGGGGAGCTTCCATCGCCCGAAAGACACTGCCTCATGGCGAGGGGACACAAGCAGCCATGCCTCGCCCGAAGCGGCTGGTGACTCTGCCTTTGGGGAGCTTTCATCGGCCAATAGAAACGGCCTCGTGGTGAGGGGAATGTACATGGGTGCTCATCCCGAGGCCACTTCTACCAGCCGATCGGCGGCTGGTGACTCTGCCTTTGGGGAGCTTCCATCAGCTGATGTTCTACCGGTAGTAGATCGAGGTATTCTAGCCTAGGCTACCTGCAGGGCGCTCCTAAAGGCAAGTTTTCTCCCCACCCCTCGCCCTCCCCATTTCTCTTCACCTCGTGTAGTTCTAACGAACGATGTGAGAAATGGCGGGAAATGCATGGTTTAAATAAGCCTAAATTTTGTGGGCGGGGCTTAATTTCACCTCATGCCTAGAAATCATGCTGGGCCTTCCTATTGGTGGAGGACGTATTTTTGGAGAAACACGGTACTATACTTAGATCGACCGAAGGTGGCTTAGTTCTAGGTTTTCTAGGTCTAGAATTTCAAGTCTGGTGGCATAAGGTATTCTGCAACGAGTAAGGAGTGGAGAACTCTTCTTGTGAAATATTTCTGGACTTTCTCAACTGTGCTAATATCAGATACGTAATGCGGGTTCCAGACTGATGAGTTGTATTCGAGTATTGGTCTTGCAAATGTTTTGTATGCTCTAGTTAGTAGTGTGATATTACCAGAGAAAAAGCTAAGTAAGATTAGGTTAACAACTCTTAATGCCTTTTTGGCTATGTAGTTACAGTGGGCTCTAGCACTTAGATCATTAGAAATGAGTACTCCAAGATCCTTGACAGAGTTTGGATCATCAACAACATCTTGACTATTCAGCTTGTATTTTATTTTCTGATTATTTTTTTTGCCAATATGTAGGACAGAGCATTTATATGTTGAGATTTGAAGTTGCCATTTGTTTGACCATTCTGATACATAGTCGAGGTCTTTTTGAAGGGTTGCAGTATTGTCTGTGGTGTTGAATAGCTTTACATCATCGGCGAAGAGAATGCAGTTGCTCTTAATATGATCACAGAGGTCATTTATGTAGAGTATGAAGAGAGTTGGTCCTAGAACATTGCCTTGGAGGACACCACTGTTGACAGGTACAGAATTTGATGGGACGCTCCCAATTTTGACCACTTGTTGTCTGTTTGACAGGAATGCTTCTATCCAGTTATGCAGGTGTCCAGAGATACTGTAAGATTTTAGTTTTAGGAGTAGTTTGTTGTGTACCACTGAATTAAAGGCTTTACAGAAGTCCATGTAGATTGTGTCTATTGCTTTGCCCTGATCGAGTTGTGTAGTCCATATGTTTTTGCAGTTTAAGGATTGCAGATTGTAAGCAAGTTTTTTTCTGAAACCAAATTGTTTATTAGAGAGTAGGTTGTTTGTTTCTAAGTGGAGGATAATGGTTAATAATTGATTCCATGACTTTACAGGTGACGCAGCATAAAGAGATTGGTCTATAATTTTCAACTAGGCTGGGGTCTCCCTTTTTGAAGATGGGGATGACCGTGGCTTGTGACCATAGGTTAGGCAAGGAGCTGGTCCTGAAAGATTTTTCAAAGATTATGCTTAGAGGTTCAGCTATGGCAGTGGATAGCATTTTTAGGAAGTAGGTACATATTCCATCCGGTCCAATAGAGAGAGATGGTTTCAGATTGCGTAGTGCTTTTTCAACATTGTCTAGTCATAAAAGTCAACTGGGTGATGTTGGGCGAATCAGAAAGTTTGGCCTGAGAAGGTGAGTTCTCATCACTCCTTAGCCCTGAAGAAGCTTCTTGGATGAGAAGTGAAATGTCTTCAAAGAAAATCAAAGAAGTCCAGTTCCCTCTTGAAAAAACTCCCTTGGGACAATAATGACTGGATGAATGAGATTCTCCATAGATATTTAGCTATGCACTCAGAGCTGGAGAAGCTTCTTGGATGAGAAGTTAAACAAGACAGACAAGGAAGTCCAGTTGCCTCTTTAAAAAAAACATGACCTGGATGGGACAACCATGACCGGGATGACTGAGAATCTCCAAAGACATCCTGGTTATGATGGTTCTACTGAAAACTGGCATTGATTTCTTTATTCCAACATTTTTGTGTCTATTCTGCATCCAAGGTAGACTGATCAAATAGACTCCTCCAGTTCAAAGCTAACAGTGGTGATCGACCCCTCACAAAAGACAGATGGCAACATTTCCCAATTCCAGATTGTGTAACTACTGTCCAATTTTTTTTTAAAAAAAGATCTAATGTGTGATCTTCGGTCTGAGCTGGGCCACCAATAACATGTATCAAGTCCATGGTTGTTCAGGTGGTCATAAGCTTCTGAGATGCCTCCAACTCCAGGCCAAACAAAGACATATTGATATGGCACAGTGCTACATTTCACAACCTCTTAAATGCCTAAGAACTGATGCAAGTGTCCTTTTTGTAGACTTCAGCTCAGCACTCAATACCATCATTCCAGAAATTTTTCTCTCTAAATTGATTCACCTAACTGTGCCTGATCACCCTTGTAGGTGGATTATAAGCTTCCTAACAGATAGGAACCAGCAGGTGAAGATGAATTACTATTATCCTTCCTATTACTACTATCCTTTCCTATTACCTTCTCCTATTGGTATCTTATGATTATATCACTGTTGTTTGTATGTACACTAAGAGCTTAATGCACAGGAGAGAAATTCCTTGTGTGTCCAAATCACACTTGGCCAATAAAGAAAATTCTCTTCTCTTCTCTTCTCTTCTCTTCTCTTCTCTCTTCTCTTCTCTTCTCTTCTCTTCCTTCTCTTCCTTCTCTTCTTCTTCTTCTTCTATTCTTTCTCTTTCTCTTCTCTTCTTCTCTTCTCTTCTTCTCTTCCATTCCATTCCATTCCATTCCATTCTATTCATCAATTTTCTCTCTTCTCTTCTTTCTTCTCTTCTCTTCTCTTCTCTTCTCTTCTCTTCTCTTCTCTCTTTCTCTTCCTTCCATTCCATTCCATTCCATTCTACATTCCTTCTCTTCTCTTCTATTCCATTCCATTCATTTCTATTCTATTCTATTCTATTCCATGCTTTCTCTTCTCTTCTCTTCTCTTCTCTTCTCTTCTTCTTCTCTTCTCTCTTCTCTTCTCTTCTCTTCTTCCCTTCTTTCCCTTCCCTTCCCTTCCCTTCCCTTCCATTATACTATATTCCATATTTTCTTTATTCTATTCTGTTCTGTCCCATTCTATTCCATTCCATTCCATTTCAACCTACATCCTGGATACCATAAGCTAAATGAATTGCGCTGCCTGCCTCAACACAGAATTAAGCAGCTCTGGCAAGTAAGCTTCTTCATATCAGGGAGTTCAGTTCCCAAGCAGAAATGTTATTGAATCCTGGAGCTTCATTAAGAGGGTTTTACGTTTGGTAATCTGTAGAGTAGCCTACAAAGTCTCCTGAAGGACATTGACCATATCTCCCTCTCTAACCTGGAATCTTGACTGATGGCAGCTGAAACTCAGCTGGGCACATTTCCTAGAGGGGAACACATACATTGTGCTCAACCCATTGTCAATAATGGGTGACAGATAAGCAGGGGTGGGATTTTACGGGTTTGGCCTGGTTCAGCCGAACCGGTAGTTCCAAACATAATCTGGGAGCGAACTGGTTCCCTCTGGCAATTAGCTGCTGGGGTCACCCACCCACCCCAGCTCCATACTGATCTTTATTTCTTGCTTTTGATGCTCAGCTGCATCATGCGGCACAGCAGATTGCAGCACGTCAGCTGTTGAAGAGACAGGGAGAGTGCAGGAGTGCAGGAGAAGGTCAGTACACACAAAGCACGCCCACCAAGCCATGCTACCAAACTGATGGTAAAACCACTTTGGATCTTGTCATGCCCTTGATAGAGTCGGACTCTGAGGGAGAGGAGGAACAGCTGACAGGGAGTGGAGGTGTGGCTCCGGAGGTTGTGGAGGAGGCTGGGGAAGGGCAGAGGCCTGCTGGGCAGTCAGAGGAAGAACCAGGCCCATCCCTTCTTCATCCTAGGACATACAAGGAGGAACGGAGAAGGAAACAACTTGGCTTATGAGAGAGGAAGCGGCCATGATCCCCCTCATTGGTTGCAGCTGGGGAGAATAGTATATAAGAGAGACGGTTATAACCAGCGTTGCCAGAAGCAAAGCATGTTTTATTTTGGGCTGAAGTTATCTTGGTTGGCGCCCTCCCAACATACTGCGCCTTGTTACCTCCTTGAATTTGGTAATTACTTATCCTGGTCCATTGTGGAAATTTCTTCATTGTAGTTTGTTTGGTTTTTTTATTTCACCTCTATCTGCTCATTAAGTTCAGACTGTATTGCTTTCTTTTGAAGACTATTTTTGAGTATGCTTTATCTCCAACTGAGAATTATTGAACAGTGGGGCCAAGTTGGAGGCAATGAAGGACATTTATTTATGTTTTGGATTTTGTTACGTTTGTGTTACACTCCAGGTCATCACAGACCCCACCCGTGCAGATAAGATGTTTGTAGGAGACAACCAGGCTGAGCCCAAGGGAGGGGTCAAATGCATCATTAGTCTTGAGTCTGTTCACACCCACAAGTGATCTAATTCCAGTCCACCTTGAATTTCATGGACTCTTCCCTACTACCTATTTGTTTGACTGTTAATAGTTCAGATTCTTCCACAGGTGGTCCTCAATGCACAACTTCAACTGAGCCCCAAATTTATGTTGTTGAGTGAGAAATTTGTTGAGTTTTGCCCCATGTTATGACTTTCCTTGCCATGTTTGTTAGGTGAATCACTACAGCTGTTAAATTAGTAACACGGTCATTAAAGGAATCTGATTTCCTCATTGACTTTGTTTGTCAGAAGGTCACAAAAGGAGACCACATGATCCCGTGACACTGCAATGGTCATAAATACGAACCAATTGCCAAGCATCCAAATGTAAATCGCATGATCGTGGGGATGTTACAAAGGCCGTAAGTGTGAAAAACAGTCATAAGTCACTTTTTTCAACGATGTTGTAACTTCAAACAGTCACCAAATGAACTGTTGTAAGTTGAGTACTACCCGTACGAAGCATTAGCATACAATACAATAAACCTACATTTATTTGAACTGCCTGAATTCCTGATTTTCTGCGCCTGATACCATTATGGAGGAAGGAAGTTTTGTTAGCACCAACCTGCCTCTCAGGAGCCGTAGAGAAAATCTGGGGAAAATCTTATACTCCGCCCCAAGGCAGAAATTGGAATGTGGCATTGATACTAGAAACTGAGATCATCCACTATTATCTAGTCTCAGCCTAGTGAAAAGAAGGACTAGTGAAAAGAAGTGACATGATAGCAGTATTCCAACATTGAGGTGCTCCCACAGAGAAGAGGGGGTCAAACTATTTCCCAAAGCACCTGATGGCAAGAGAAGAAACAACTGATGGAGACTAATCAAGGAGAGAAGCAACCTACAATTGAGGATATATTTCCTAAAGGTGAAGACAATTAACCAGTGGATCAGCTTGTGTTTAGAAGTTGTGGGTACTTCATCGCTGGAAGCTTTTAAGAAGAGACTGGACAACCACTTGTATGAAATGGTATAGGGTCTCTGGCTTGAGCAGGGAGGGCTAGAACAGGGGTCCCCACCTCCCAAACCATGGCCCAGTACTCATTTGGAACTGGGCCATGCAAGCAGTTGGCGAGTGTGTGAGGTGCACAAAGCTGCATTTGTGCAAGCAACATGCATGTGAAACCATCCCCTCTCCCACCCCACCGCTGCAGCTTTCCACAGAACCATAAAGATTGGGTACCGCTGGACTAGAAGACCTCAAGGTTCCTTCCAACTCTTGTTACTCTGTTATGTCTCCATGCCCATCACCACCATGATGTCCCTGGTTGCCCTCTCCCATCTTACAGAACCCATCTCTTCCACCTTTATCTCTCTTCCAAGGCCCTCCCAGCCCTGCAATTCTATGACTGTGACTTTAATGACTTGGAGTGTTGGTGGCTCTTCTTTGTCAGAGTATGCACAGCTTTACTACGTGAGACAACCCAGGAGCAATAACAGCAAAGAGAGGTCTGTAATAAATAGTGATTATATCTACAAAAGAATATATACTATGCATACATATACTACAGATAGAGCAAGGGTGGTATGCTACCAGTTCTGCCCGGTTCTATAGAACCGGTAGCTCTGAAGAGCAGCTGACACCAAACCAGTTTGCTGCAGTGACCGTCTGGTCATCTGTTTGGCCCACCCACCTGCCCAGGCTCTAGGCTGTTCTTTATCCTATGCTTTTACCACTTCAGCTGCTTCGTGTGGCATGGCTGAGTGCCACTCATCAGCTGAAGAAGGTAAATGCTCGCTGGAGGTGGTAGTGCGCATGCACTATGCAATGCACATTTGGGGCACATGTGCATGCTCCCTGAACTGGTTATTATGCCAGTAGGATCCCACCCCTGAGATAGAAGTCAAACAAGCAGCAAATTACAGCAGGGAAGAACACCCAGAGAGAGAGAGAGAGAGAGAGAGAGATCCTAACAAGGCCTCTTATTATTATTCAGGCTCTTAAAGGGATAACAGCCAAAAATCTTGCTTACTCATTCCCATCATTGCATCAGAGGGTCAGCTCTTAAATCACTACCTTGACATTCTTCACATGATATCTTCAAGGAGCAACCAGGCACCCCTCTGTCTGTGATGCTTCATTCTGGATTTGAGTAGGAAGTTGGACATGGTTGCTTCACAACAGCCTCTTCCAACTCCTTTCTAAACCCCAGATAAGCTGTCACACAGAAGAAGGTCAAATCCTGTTCTCCATTAGTCCTGACTGAAGGACGTGGAATAATAGATTTAAGTTGCAAGAAGGCAGATTCTGATTGAATATTGGTGTGTGGGGGAAACCCTCCTGAGCGTAAGAAAGTAAGTTAGTAGAACCAGTGATCCAGAAAGGTTGTGATCTCCCTTTCACTGAATATATTAAAACAGGGGCCAGACAGCCACCGATCTGGGAGGCTTTAATTTGGGTCCCTGCATTAAGCAGGGGGGGTGAGAAGCAGAAGTCTTCTTCATAGACTTAGACACTAGGATCCATCTTCCCAGCCTTCTCTTCTTAAACAGTTGCTGAGCAGGGATGTAATGATCAAGATTGGCTCTGGAATCTGTGACATCAAGGGCCAAGGGAGGAAATTTGCAATCGTTTCCCAGCGGTGCAAGTTCTTCAGGTGTCACAACCGGTTCGGCGAGTGCAACACTTTGCACACGCGTGCACGCTTTGCAGGTGCGCACAATTCGCTCACGTGCTCTACATTTTAAAAAAGCCCATTTTCAATGGAATTACTTACCTTCTACTGCAGCCCTGGTGTCTGAAACAGCTGAGGCGCAGCAAACCGCTTTGCCACGCGAATCAGCTGTGCTAAAGAAAAACAGGAAATAAAGCACAGGAAACAGCAGGGGTGAGTGGGAAGGGCCAAACTAGAACTACCAGTTTGCATGAACTAGTCCAAACCAGTAGAATCCCACCCCTGTCATTTCCATTTCTTTTTGGACCTATTCATAATATTATTTCCATCCCTCATCCCTTTTTTTCATCTCTTTTCTACTATTATCATAGTTATTAGTGTGGATACTATACTGTTTCACTTGATGTATTGCTTTTCTTTTCGATCTGAATTTATCATAATGGCATATTTAATAATCATGAGGATCATCCAGCTAGGAGCATCATTTTGGATCTCTCTCTCTCTCTCTCTCTCTCTCTCCTCCCCTCCCCCTCTCTCTTTTAACAATGTCAAAGCATTCAAGGGATGAAGGTCAAGTCTATGTAATAACTGGATGAAAGGCAACTGAGGAAATATTTGGGCTGTAAGCTAATATGGGAAGTGTACATGAAGAAATCCCAGAAGACAGTATGAAAATGAAATATGAAGATGCCTGGAGTTGTTTTTCTGTAAGATGGTCAGACATATAAATTTGATAAATAAATAAACTCCCTCTATATTGTTCGGGGATTTGGAGGGAGGGAGGGAAGAAGGAAGGAAGAGGAAGGAAGGAAGGGAGGGAGGGAGGGAGAAGGGGAGGAGAAAGAAAGAAAGCATGAAATAAAGAAAGAAAGAAAGAAAGAAAGAAAGAAAGAAAGAAAGAAAGAAAGAAAGAAAGAAAGAAAGAAAGAAAGAAAGAAAGAAAGAAAGAAAGAAAGAAAGAAAGAAGAGGAAGGAAGGAAGGAAGGAAGGAAGGAAGGAAGGAAGGAAGGAAGGAAGGAAGGAAGGAAGGAAGGAAGGACCACTTTGTAACTGAGAAACTATACTACAAGAATTTCGCCATATTGTCTGCCTTCCCCTGAGAAACTTCAGATAAAGACCTGAGGGTTTGACCTCAAACATTCCTCCACTGGACACACTCCAAGCTGGAATGTCTCTTTCCTGCCCCAGGTTGTCTTCCTCTCCTTTGGCTCATTATTCCATCACATCATCCCCTCTCTAAACAAGCAACCCCTTCTTCCATTTCTACTTCTTTTTATGAATTCTCATGGAAATTGGGCAGTATGGGTAGCAGTGACGTGTCAGAAGAGCTATTCTTCTCCAACTTCAAGGTATCCTCCCAGCCAGGTGATGCTCTCTGCAATGTATTTGAGAAGGACTGCCCCCACTTCCACTTTGGGAAATGAAGACCCAAAATTGAAGATAGAGACTCACCAGTATCAATGCCTATCCCAAGAGGGGCTCCCTCTGGGTTGAGTCTGGAAAGATCAATATCCACTGCAAGTCACCAGAATCTCTCTGTCAATAGACCCAAATAGATACTTTTTTGTAGACCACCTATATTACAAGAATCTCACTAGTGTGTCTGCCTTCCTTTGGCAGATATAGCCCTAAGAGTTTGATGTCAGACATTTTCTCCCCTAAACGATTCCAAGCTGAAGTTCCAAAAGTGGTCTCCTCTCCTTCAACTTCCATCACAGTAGGGGGGAACAGTCTGAATGCCTTCAAAAGCAGAAAGGTGGACCAAATAATATCCTCCTCAACTCTAAATAGGTTTGTACATTTCAGTTCAGAGGTGATCCACCAGAGGTGTCCAGAAAAGGTGACAGTTGTGGCCTGGAAGACTTCTTCATAGGTTTATCTTGTGCATCAGTTTCAGCCATTCCTGGTTTGGAAAGATCTTATCATCACTCATGACCCAATCACCTTCTGTATGAATTATTGTCACATATTCTACAATGAGATGCACTTCAAAAAGCATATGGAAGCTAAAACTAATATTAAAAAGTGGTGGCTTTAGGATTACAGCTGTTTGCCATTATACCTGGGTGATCCCAATACTTTAGGAACTATATTGGTTGCCAGTTGGACTCCTGGTGAGATTTAATGTGATTATTGACCTTTTAAAGACCCCACTACAGTTCCAGATCTGGTTATCCACAGGACCAACTTTTCCAATAGTTATATGAACAGTTCAATCAGGCTCAACTTCTTCCAATTGCTGTCTATTCAAGATTGTCATCTGATGGGAACTAGGAAATTGATATGTCCTCATACTTTGGAACTCCATCTGTATGGAAATCTAGCCTATGTTTTTGAACTGGGTTTAGAAGAGTAATTATGGGGCATACTTTAGATATGGGGCTGTTAATGGGTTGTGCATGTTTTAGTTTCCTTTTGACCCTTACAATTTGGTTGAGATTTGTTTCTATACTTTATAGTTGCATGTCAAAGTTGATGAACCCAACCAAAAGCAAACATAGTTGAGATGTTCCAATCTCTTAATGCAAAACTTCCTAATGGCAAAGACAAGGACAAAACCAGATCTAATTATTTCCTGTGCAAACCCATATAGTTAAAGTTCAGGTCTACCCTCCCCCTTCCCCACCCATTAGACCAGGTTACATTGTCTAATGGAGACTTCTAGTATTGTTGTGAGAAAGTCTTGTTTAGCTCTGGTAAACACCTGCCAAGATGTCCTTGGTTCCCATGGTTGTGGTTTTGATATCTGGAGCTTCATTCTATCTCACCCTTTTCTTTAACCCATATTTCATTGGCAAGCTGAGAAGTGATAATAGTTGCAATAGAAAAAGCACCTTTTGAAGCTTGACATGGGAATTATTTATTTTATATGAGGAAGCTCTCAACAATAATGTTTTGTTACATGCTGGGAGCTTTTGGGAATAAGTAGTATAGTAAAACAAATATAAAAAACAACAACACCTGAGTCCATTAATCCCCCATCACAGACTGGGATATAGTTTGTAGAAACCTTGGTTATTAATGTTAGTTTGGATCAAACAACAAGAACAAGGGGGGAAAACCACCCCAAGAAAGCCTGAAAAACTGATGTCTCTTTTACAGCTTCCCTGAATGACCAATTTAATGATAATAGAAGTGCATTGTTTCTTCGTTATAGTTATAATTATATTTCTTGAATGATAATGAAAAGCATGATTAAAAATCTCAATCATCTTCCAGAAATGTTCAATTGTAATATGAATGAAGGCAACTCTCCAAGGGATAAATAATGATCACATAAATATTATCCATAACATCTCATAGTCTGCAGATATTAGCCAACTAATATTGGAAAGCAAGTCACCCTCAGCTGTGAGGACTCCAAGTCCCAACATCTCCCAACCACAACTAAGGATTTTATTGAACATTATGTAGAACTCCTTGCTCTTTGTTCTGTGGCAATAACCTTGATGGGTTGGACTATAAGACTATAAGTGGTTAGAATGCAGTACTGCAGGCTCAGACTATTTCTGGTGACTGCCAGCTGCCTGAAATTTGGTAGTTGAAATCTGATCAGGCTCAAGGTTGACTCAGCCTTCCATCCATCCAAGGACCCAGATTGTGGGGGCAATAGGCTGACTCTGTAAACTGCGTAGAGAGGGCTGTAAAGCATTGTGAAGTGGTATATAAGTCTAAGTGCTATTGCTGTAAGAAAGTAAGTGGTCCTAACTCATCCTGGAAATTTACAAAGCTGGGAGATGTGAGGACAAAAAACAAGTTATTATCAAACTTAACCCAACACAATAGCTACTTAGTTGTTGTTCAACTGAATATGGGTGAGGGAATTTGAGGCAGTGTGAAGTCTTCACATAACAACAGTATGGCCTTGGCTTAACAACTGTAACTGGGACTACCATAACTGCTGTCATTAAGTAGTGCAGTTATGTTTACAAGCATTTGCCGATGACCTAGTATTCATCATGGAAGACCCAGAACAAATGGGCCCAAAACTAATAGAACTGCTCAAGGAGTATGGTGAAGCAGCTGGCTTAAAAATAAAGATAAGATGAAAATGATAGTAAAGAATATAACTAAGAAACAGAAAGTAACCTTGGCGATGAAATTGGACATTCAGGTAGTCAAAAAAATAAAATACTTGGGAATTAACATCTCGGCACACTGCTCTACGATTAAAGAAGACAACTACGATAAATTGCTGAAACAAATAAAAGAAAATCTGGAAAGATGGAGCAATCTAAGACTCTCTTTACGAGGAAGAATATCAGCAATCAAGATGAACAATCTAAATAAAGTGCTCTTCTTGTTTCAAAACATAGCAATAAAATTAGATAAAAAATTCTTTGGAAACTTGAATAAATTGATGTTAAATTTTGTATGAAAGGGAAAGAGGCCCAGGATTAAATTGAAACTACTACAAGATGCAAAAGAAAGGGGTGGATTTGGGCTTCCAGAATGAGAACTATACTATCAGGCAGCAGTACTTACCTGGGTTAAGGACTGGGTTAATTTAAAAAATAAAAGACTTTTGTATTTAGAAGGACAACAGGGCTGGCATGTGTACTTGTGGCTTGGCAGAAATACCGCCCAACAATATTTCTTAAGACACAAAATTCAACAAGCCCTACTTCTGATTTGCAATAAAATTAAACTTCAAAATTATATGGAACTGCCAGCCTGGCTGTCACTGCTAGAAGCAATAGTGTATCCAAACTTGTATAACCAGACAAAAGCCATTACCAATAAAGATATAATAAATTATGAGGGCCAACTGAAATTGAGGCAGGGCTTAAAACAACAAGGAGTAGTTCTGGAATGGTGGGCCTATCTCCAAATGCAATCAAGGTATGAAAAAGATAAAAAAAATGGGGAATCAACCTACAAGATTTGGTATTAGACAAAATCTTATTAAGACCAAAAGATAAACAAATAAGGAAAATTTACACATACTTTTGGGGCTATAAAATGCATGAAGAACAGGTCAAAGAAACGATGATGACTTGGGCTAAGGACTTTGGACACAATATTAATTTAGACCTGTTGAGATAATTCCCCATTAGGAGAATGAGCGCATACAGGGAGACGTATAGAGAGTAGTGTTGGAATAATACACACAGAGCACACAGATACACTGTACAGTAAATGTAGGTTTTACTTCCAGAAAGGTTTAAGCAAAGTCCAAAATAAGTAATCCAAAGTCATTCACAAGTTAAATCAGTCAGTTTTCAATCCAGGGATAATCCAAATGTCAAAGTCCAGTGTCAAAAACAGTTCAGTAACAGACTTACATTAAATCCAGTAATATCAGTCAATTAGAAGAAATGGAGCAACAGCAATATTTTCGAACAGAAGGAAACAGAGATTCACTGAGACACACTCTCTTCTGAGATTAAGACTAAACAACCCAGGTTTCTGGCTCCATCTTATGGCCGTTTGAGAAACCACACCTAATTACAGTTTTGCATTTTCTTAAATATACAGTTTTAAAATGTTTATCCTGGTTTATATATTTCTAACCCAAATACCTGTTAGGTGACTCATATTCCTAACAAGACCAATAGCAATTAATATGGGAGTGAAATAAAAAAATAATAACTCTAGACACATCATACAAGGAAACTTGTATAAGAAGTTCTATAGGGGGCACCTCCCACGAGCAAGATTGGCTAAAATGTACAGAAACCAATCATCTAATTGTTGGAAATGTTTGAAAGAACGGGGCACATATTACCATGCATGGTGGTCCTGGAAATAGGCTCAGGAGTTCTGGTATAAAACCTGGTTGTGGCCAGAGGAAATGATGGGCAAAAAATAATCTATAAACCTGAGATGTTCTTATTGGGAATAATGGCAGAGAAGTATAGTAAAGCTGTTACCTGCTTAATAATACATGTAATCACGGCAGCAAGAATGATATTTGCCCAAAATTAGAAAGCTAGAGAAATTCCTAGGAGAGATGAGGTAGATAGATAAGATAATGGATAGGTTGACATTGGAATTGAAGGATAAAGATGAGTCAAAATACTACACAATATGGAATAAATTTTTACCACTGAGGGATATGAAAGGGAGTTCACAAAATGGAATAAAGACTAAAAATAAAGTAGAAAGGATATGAGAGACTATGCTACTTACCTGAAAGGTAATGGGAAGGAATTAAAATGTATAAAGATTAAATGTATGTATGTATATAAATGTATACAATTTCTTTTTGAGTGTAATATGTAATAACAAAAATGTATGTCAAAGAAGTCCACCGTGTTCAATATTTTTAAAAATTATACCTAATAAAATTTATTTAAAAAAAGAAAAGCAGTACAGTTAGGTGATGTTTCTCCTAATGATGCTTTAGTAGCAGAGATTCCAGCCCCAATTAGGGCCCTTAAGTAAGTACTACTTGTATTCCTGAAAGTTGGGGTGGATGGACAGAACAGAATAACAGAGTTGAAAGGGACTTTAAAGGTCCTCCAGAGCAGAGGTGGTCTTCAGCAGGTTCTGACCAGTTCTAGAGAACCGGTAGCGGAAATTTTGAGTAGTTCAGAGAACCGGCAAGTCCCACCTCTGACTAGCCCTGCCCCCATCTATTCTCTGCCTCCCGAGTCCCAGCTGATTGGCTGGGTCTTCTTTGGTTGCCCTGCACAGGAGAATGAAGGCAAGCTGTTCCACTGGTTAATTGTCCTCACTGTTAGGAAGTTTCTCCTTAATTTCTGGTTGCTTCTCTCTTGGATAAGTTTCCATCCATTATTTCTTGTCCTACCTTCAGGTGCTTTGGAGAATAGCTTGACTCCCTCTTCTTTGTGGCAGCCCTTCAAATATTGGAGCACTGCTATCATATCACTCCAAGTCCTCCTTTTCATTAAACTAGACATAACCAATTTCTGCAACCGGTCTTCATACGTTTTAGCCTCCAGCCCCCTAATCATCTTTGTTGCTCTTCTCCCCATTCTTTCCAGAGTCTCAACATCTTTTTTATAATATGATGATCAAAACTTGATGTGGTATTTAGCAAGCGTGGTCTTGCTAAAGTTTTACAAAGCAGTACTAATACTTCATGTGATCTTAATTCCCTCCCTCCATTAATGCAACCTAGGATTGTGTTGGCTTTTCTTGACTGTTGCTGCAGACTTCTGGCTCATACTTAAGTGATTGACTGGATGAAGTAGTTGGTTTAAGGTCGGTTAAACTTTTCTGTCCTATTGATGTTACTTTTACATCTGGATCAATTTGAGGGCAAAGGATGTGCTTTTAGTGTGATTGTTTCAAACTGCTTTGAGAGTTGAGATGGTTTGTAAGATGCTATAAATTTAGCATTTAAATAACCAGCTTTCCCAGGAGTAATTTTATTTTGGCACAGAAATGTGACTATCCTTACTCCAAAAGGATCTGATAGGATCCACCATTACTTTATATTGATTCTGCTATTTCCATTAATGGATTGATTCCTGTTGACTGAGTTTTCTCCTAGAACCCAGAAGCTGCACTTTTCAAATCAGAAAGGCATCTGCCCTTTTTGGTGTGTTTGCCTAAGAGGAATACTAGCTGAGTCAGTTTCAATTTATGAGCCATTGTATCCTGCTAAATCGTATGGTAAGGGGGAAAGTGCACACCCGTGACAGTGATTAAAACTTTACAATTAAAATAGGGATATTAATCAGTATCACATCGAGTTAACTCAGGTGATTTGAGACAAGTAAAGTCAAATCCTCGGAATGGTATGCAGGCCAAGGAGAGTTTTTTCAAGAAAAGGTAGTGTGTGTGCAAAGGATATTCAAGGGCTTCGGTACAATAAAAAATATGTACATGTTTGATAGAGCAGTTGGATCTGGACTTGGTAGATGCATCTTTCTCTGAGCCTGTTGACTTCAGAAACTGGAAAGAAAGAGAGAGAGAGAGAAAGCAGGGAGTGGTAGGGAGGGAGGGAGAGAGAGAGACAGAGGGACAGACAGACCTAGAGAACTAGATAGATGATAGATAGATGATAGATAAACAGACAGCTATCTAGAGAGTAATAGTTAATAGATGATAGATGATAGATAGATAGATAGATGATAGATAGATAGATAGATAGATAGATAGATAGATAGATAGATGATAGATAGATGATAGATAAAGACAGCTATCTAGAGAGAATAGATAATAGATAGATAGATAGATAGATAGATAGATAGATAGATAGATAGATAGATGAATAGATAGATAGATAGATAGATAGACAGATAGATAGATAGATAGATAGATAGATAGATAGATAGATAGATAGATAGATAGATAGATAGATAGATGATAGATAGATGATAGATAGATGATAGATAAACAGACAGCTATCTAGAGAGCAATAGTTAATAGATGATAGATGATAGATGATAGATAGATAGATAGATAGACAGACAGACAGATAGAGAGATAGATAGATAAATATATGATAGATAGATAGATAGACAGACAGATAGATAGATAGATAGATAGATAGATAGATAGATAGAGATAGATAGATAGATAGATGATAGATAGATGATAGATAAAGACAGCTATCTAGAGAGAATAGTTAATAGATGATAGATGATAGATTATAGATAGATAGAAAGACAGACAGCTACCTAGAGAGCCACATATAAATAGATGATAGATAGATAGATAGATAGATAGATAGATAGATAGATAGATAGATAGATAGATAGATGATAGATGATAGATAGATGATAGATAGATAGACAGACAGACAGCTACCTAGAGAGCCACATATAAATAGATGATAGATAGATAGATAGATAGATAGATAGATAGATAGATAGATAGATAGATAGATAGATAGATAGATGATAGATGATAGATAGATTATAGATAGATGATAGATGATAGATAGATAGATAGATAGATAGATAGATAGATAGATAGATAGATGATAGATAGATTATAGATAGATGATAGATGATAAATAGATGATAGATAGATAGATAGATAGATAGATAGATAGATAGATAGATAGATAATAGATGATAGATAGATTATAGATAGATAGACAGACAGACAGCTACCTAGAGAGCCACATATAAATAGATGATAGATAGATAGATAGATAGATAGATAGATAGATAGATAGATAGATAGATAGATGATAGATGATAGATGATAGATAGATGATAGATAGATGATAGATAGATGATAGATAGATAGACAGACAGACAGCTACCTAGAGAGCCACATATAAATAGATGATAGATAGATAGATAGATAGATAGATAGATAGATAGATAGATAGATAGATAGATAGATAGATAGATAGATAGATAGATGATAGATGATAGATAGATTATAGATAGATAGATAGACAGACAGCTACCTAGAGAGCCACATATAAATAGATGATAGATAGATAGATAGATAGATAGATAGATAGATAGATAGATAGATAGATAGATGGATGATCGATAGATGATAGATAGATGATAGATAGAGAGAGATAGAGATAGATAGATAGATAGATAGATAGATAGATAGATAGATAGATAGATAGATAGATAGATAGATAGATAGATAGATAGATAGATAGATAGATAATAAATTAATGCCAATGATAAATATTAATAGATCCATGTTGGAAACACCCAAGTGTTTTCATGGTGAAAGGATTTGCCAGTGACATCACCATAGCCCATGGGACAACCAGTTGAGGGCTTCATTCATGTCCCCATGAAGTTGACCACTGAAGTGGTACCCATTTATCTACTTGTGCTCAGCTGCTTTCAACCTGCTGGGTCGGTGGGAGCAGGAGTGTGTAGCGGGAGCTCACCCCACCCTGCGGCAGCAACAGATCTCAGATGCGAGGCTGCCAATTGTCAGGCCAACTTTCTAACTTCATTTAGAAATATCTTTTAGATGATAGAAAGAGAGGTAGAGAAAGAATAGAAAAATTGTGATATCAATGATAGATGACAGATAGCTAGCTAGCTAGACAGACAGACAGACAGACAGATAGATGAAAGAGAATAAATTGATGAAATTGTAGTAAGAGCAATAGAGAAATAGATAGATGATATATGGTAGACAAGATACATGTTGATAATGATGAAAATGGATGCAGACAGACAGACTGATAGATAGATGACAGAATAAATTGATGAAATAATAGTAAGAGCAAGGTCTCCTGCTTGGGCAGGGGGTTGGACTAGATGACCTACAAGGTCCCTTCCAACTCTGTTAATCTGTTATCTGTTATATGATGATGATGATGATGATGATGATGGATGACAGATATAGATAGATGATAGATAGATAGATAGATAGATAGATAGATAGATAGATAGATAGATAGATAGATAGATAGATAGATAGATAGATAGATAGATAGATAGATAGATAGAGTTGAGAGAAAGAGAGAAAGAGAAATTGGCAGAAAAATGATAGACAGGCAGGCAGGCAGAAAAATGAAGATAGACCCCAACTTACAAGAATCAGAATGGTATAGTGCTGAAGAAGCAAGAGACAACGTTCTAGACCCTGGAAATTCCCTGAAAGATTTTGGCCTGGTTTTTCCCCACTCAGTACAAGAACCAGTGGATCAGAGGGGGTGAAGATCCTTGTGATGGAACATTGCAGTCTGGATTCCCAACAGGGAGGGGCTGCATTCCAGAGGAAGAAGAGACAACTCAGTCCAGATATTTTGTGTGAGAGAACGAGGGTGAAAACAGCTTCTCCTTAATAGTTCCCAGATTATAGTAAATAGCAGAATCTTCAGTCTGGCAAGATTCTGTCTACAGGTGTTGAACAATTGAGGTTGGAAGAATCGCTTCATCTCATTCCTTGATTTTGGATCTAACACTCCTGGAGTAGGAGTGAGGACTCCCCAAATCCTGGTCCTTTCTTAGGCACAGAAATTGGAAAGCATGATGATATTGATAGTTTTGCAGCGATAATTCAGCACCAGAAAAATAAACACAGATGGCTGATGCTTCATTTAACGTCTTTATAAACATAATAAGTAGATTTTACAAACCGGTTGTAGATTTCGCCAGCATGGAGCAAACTCAGACAGAAACCTGTTGCAAATTCAGAGCAGAGCTCCAGTCTTCAGCAAGCAAGCAAGCAAGCAAGCAAGCAAGCAAGCTTTATCTTCAATAGATCAGCAGTTTCATCTCAATAGACAGACTCAGAGCTTAAACCATAGCTGCACAGTTGCAGAATTTAACAATAAAAGCCACGCCAAAGCTACTTTGTTTCAGTTTTCAGCCTAGGCTAAATCTAGTTTCAGTTTCCAAACAGTCCTCATTGACTGATTTAGTTGCTATGCCTATTCATTGGCTGACCTTGTTACCAAGCTCTATTCCAGTTCATGAATATACTCTGACAGGATGATGGTCCTTAGCTTGCAGTGAAGGGGCCTTCATTCTGTAACGAACTGATCAGTGGTGGTATTCATTTTTTTTTTACTACCAGTTCTGAGGCATGGCTTGGTGTGTGTGGTATGGCTTGGTGGCCATGGGCATGGCAGGGGAAGGATACTGTGAAATACCCATTCCCTCCCCGCCCCTCTAACCTGCTTTCCAGCTCCGTTCTCCTGTGCAGCGCAACAAAAGAAGACCCAGCCGATCAATGGGAGGCAGCGAATAGATGGGGACGGGGCCAGCCAGAGGTGGTATTTACCGGTTCTCCGAACTACTCAAAATTTCCACTACCAGTTTTCCAGAACCAATCAGAACTGGCTGAATACCATCTCTGGAACTGAGCCAAGCTGAGGAGTGCTAAGATGCATATAGATATCTTCTTTTTTATTTCTAGAAAATGAAATTTGCATAGGTTGCAGTTTATGTGGACTTAAAACAGTTGTTACTTCGTTGGAACTGTGATCTAATCAGCATCATTATTTTTCCTCTTTCTTTCTTTCTTTCTTTCTTTCTTTCTTTCTTTCTTTCTTTCTTTCTTTCTTTCTTTCTTTCTTTCTTTCTTTCTTTCTTTTTCTCTCTCCTTTCCTTCTCTCCCTCCCCTTCTCTTCTCTACTTCCTTTCTCTCTTTTTTTTTATTTATTTTCTTTTCTCTTCTTTCTTTCTTTCTCTCCCTATCCTCCTTCCCTCCCTCACTCTTTTTTCTCCCCACCCCTCTCATTTTTTTGGCTGACTCCAACCACGCTTTCCTTTAGTCTCTCTCCTGAAGGCTCCGAAATGACTAATTCTTTCTACATATTTCAGCACATCCTTAACTGCTAATTGAAGTCTGGGTGCGAGGCAGGGAACTGTAAGCACTGATGAGATTTCCTCTTGCCCTAATGTGTTGAATCTGCTCTTTATCTTATATCATTGTCAGAGCCTCATCTGTTGCAAGTCCAATCAATTTTTGTAGCTTTGAAAAGATATCTCCTCTTTTTAACTTTCTGGGGGCCAAAGAAACAACGACGGGAGGGAGCCGAATTAAGCATTACCTTCTCATACCAGTGAAATTTGATTGCTTTCAGAGAACTCGGGAAAGGAAATGTGGCTGACATCCCTCCCAACCTCACCTCCCCGCAATCTCCGCATGGCAATAAGGGACGACGGCTGATTTATCAAAAGCAGCGTTCTGATCAAGAGCCAGAGAGAAACAGAGAAAGTTCAGATTGCTCAAAACACGCGGCTAATTTCTTTGTCATTTCACTGGATCGCCTGGCCTCGGAGCACCTAGGATTACAACGAGGTTTGTTCTCCAGACGGTAGCTCACTTGACTTTTGGAAATGGAGAAGGTCGTTTTTATTGGGATCCAAAGCAAGAAAAAATAATCCCATCAAAACACTAAACTTTACGTCTCCCTGGGGTGGTGGAGTGGGAATGACATCACAATGAAATAGGAAGTCAATAAGTTGCCTAAAGACATTATTCTGTCTAGCTAGTGATTAGACCTTGAGTAAAAAATGGTAAACAAAGAAGGAGATTTCTATTATTGAACAAGGAGGCCAGTGGTGGTATTCGACCGGTTCTGCCCGGTTCTGGAGAGCCCGTAGCGGCGATGAGCAGTGGAGACTGAACCAGTTCTCTTCGCTGCTCTGTGTTTGGCCCGCCCTCCCGCCTGGGCTCCCATATTCACTTTTATGGCCAGAATTCAAAGCGCAGCTGCTTTGCGCGGTGCAGAATAGCACCGTGCTGCAGAGACCAGCATTGTGCAGGCTTTCAGGGGGCAAGTTAAAACGCCTCTGCGCCTGCGCAAAATGCGTGTGTGGCACATGCGTGCACGCAAAGGGTGCATGCGCACAAAGTGCGGCCACAAGCCATGCCCACCGAAACGGTGGCAACTTTATTTGAATACCACCACTGAAGGAGGCCATGTACCGCGTTGAGACCTTGGTGTAATTAAATGGGATGGTTTTCTCTGGTTTCAATAAGGCTGGAATGGAAGCAGATGCAGAAAAGTTATTGTGTTTTTTTTAAAGAAAGCTGGAAATGGCTTGTAAGCAACATTGGTTCTTGCAGTTTACACCTGAGGACAATCTGCAACCCCACATACTGTCATGTTGTTGTTTTTAGCCCAAAGTTTTTTTCTTAATAAAACGGACTGTTGATCCATCGGATCAAAATCTGAGCACCTTTTTTTGAAATAGGAGAATAACAGACCCTATACCAGGGGTGTCAAACCCACGTCATGATGCCAGTGTCACATGAAGTATTGGGATTTTTTCCCCCCTTGTGTTAAACTGGGTGTGGGCATGACCAGTGTGTGACAAATCTGGCCTGTGAGCCAGGAGTTGATAGTCCTGCCCTATACCATGCCAGATAATTGGTTGTCCAATCTCTTTTTAAAAACCTCCAATGTTGCAGACTTACAACTTCCGGAGGGAAGCCATTCCACGGATTAATTGTTCTCACTGTCAGGAAATTCCTCCTTAGTTCTAAGTTGCTTCTCTCCTTGATTAGTCTCAATCTATGTCTTCTTGTCCTGCACTCAGGTGCTTTGAAGAACAGGTTGACCCTTTCTTCTTTGGGGCAGCCCCTTAGATATTGGAAGTCTGCTATCATGTAACCCTACCAGTCCTTTATTTAGTCAATATGCACATTGGCAGGCTGAAGAAGGACTGAGGGGGAGGGGTGACATGATAACTGTCTTCTAATGTCATCATCCTCATCCTCATCCTCATCCTCATCCTCATCCTAGCCATTGTCTTTCCATTGCAGGATAGACCTTTTCTTCATGTTTCCAACCAAGACGGCCCTGAGCTTTCTTTTTCCAGTTGAGCCTTCCATGCTTGCTGATGTCATCAATCCATCTTGTTTTAGGTCTCTTTCATGGACACTTTTGATCAAGTGGGATCCATTCTATGACTGCCTTCGCCCACCTGTCCTCAGTTCTTCTTACTATGTGTTATGGTTCGCCGGCAGCAGGTGCAGACGGCTGAGGTCTCGGAGAGCGGGGACTCGGATGAAGGGCCTGCATGTGATGCAGGGATGGGGCCAGGACCATCAGGGAGTGGAATGCCTTCGGAAGTTGTGGAGGATGGCAGCAGTGATGAAGAGATCCCCGAGGAGCCTGTGCCAAATGTGGGCAGGGCTGCTCAAAGGAAAAAGCCGCTGCAGCAGCACAGGTGACTCGGGAGTAAGGCTGCAAGATGATGGCTTCTCCCATAAGAGATGAAACAATTTATATAAAACAATTTATATAAAACAATTGTTATAATTCTATAACAATTAAAAGTTTTACTATATATTCCAATTGTGTTCTTATCCCTTCCAAAATGACATCTATTCTTGAGTAGGTTTATTCCCTTTGCTTTCCACCAACACTGTTTTTATAAAATCTTCCCATATTTCATTAAAAATTGTTTGTTTTAATTATCCCTTTTTAAAATTTAATTTCTGTTGTTAATTTATCATTTGTTGTCATACTCCAAAGTTAATTATACCACTCATTTCTTCTTGATCAGTTTCCATCCATTATTCCTTGTCTGGCTTTCATGTGCTTTAGAAAAATAGCTTGACCCCTTCCTCCCTGTGGCAGCCCCTCAAATATTGGAAGACTGCTATCGTGTCTCCCCTGGTCCTTCTCTTCACTAGACCAGCCATTCCCAGTTCTTAATTTCCAGATTTGATCTACCTTGGAAGGCTGACAAATAATGATGCAGGCAACTCTTGTGACATTCTGTTGAAGCAAAAGTTGAACTTTGAAAAAGCAGAATGGAAAGAGCATTAGCACTTTTGAAATCTGATGTTGGAGAAGATGCCTGAGAATATTATGGATAGCCAACAAACCAATCACTCACACAGCAAATCAATCCAGCATTCTCACTTGAGGCAAAAAGGACCAGACTCAAATTATCATTCTTCAGATACATGATGTGATGACCTATCCTCTCTTAAGAAGTCAATAATTTGAGGAAAGTGAAGAAGAAGGCACTCAGCCACAATGTGGATGGATTCAATGAAGATGGCAGTGAGATAAAACTTTGGAAAACCTGAAGGGTCATGTTGGGAGACAGATCATCCTAGAGAAGATCTATGGGGTTGTGGAGAGTTGACATGGACTTGATGGCATATAATCAATCAATCCATCCTTCCGTCAATCAATCAGTCATTCAGTCAGTCAATCAATCAAAGTGGCCTGTTCGGAGGATGGGTATTTTTTATACCTGATTTCTGTGCAGCCACGTTACACACATCAGTTGGAGAAAACAGCAACAAACAAACAAGCCATCATGGTAGTATCTTTGAGACTTTTACTGATAATAATATCATGAAACTTTTCTGTGATCCCTCTCAGGTGAAAAGGCAGAGTGGAGACTTGTTGTGGTTGTTAGTTGCAAAGTCATGTCCAACCCATCACAACCCCATGGACAACATTCCTCCAGGCCTTCCTGTCCTCTACCATCTTCTGGAGTCCATTTAAGCTCATGCCAACTTCTTCAGTGACTCCCTCCAGCCACCTCCTTCTCTGCCGTCCCCGTCTTTTTTTGCCCTCAATCGTTCCCAGCATTAGGCTCTTCTCCAGTTGAGTCCCCTTCTTTCTCATGAGGTGGCCAAAGAATCTGAGTTTCATCTTCAGGATCTGGCCTACTAAAGAGCAGTCAGGGTTGATCTCCTCTAGGACTGACCGGTTGGATCACCTTGCAGTCCAAGGGACTCGCAGGAGTCTTCTCAGCACCATAGTTCAAAGGTCTCAATCCTTTGGTAATCAGCCTTCCTTGTGGTCCAACTTTCACAGCCATACATTGCAACTGGGAAAACTATACCCTTGACTATACACACTTTTGTTGGCAGGGGTATGTCTCTGCTTTTTAGTATATAACAGAATTGTAATGGACCTTGGAGGTCTTCTAATACAACCCATGCTCAAGCAAGAGACCATATACCATTTCAGACAAATGGCTGTCCAGTGTCTTATAAACCTCCCATGATGGAGCACTCACAGTTCTGAAGGCAAGCTGTTCCACTGATTAAATGTCTTCACTGTTAGGAAATTTCTCCTTAATTCCAGGTTGCTTCTCTTTGATTAGCACAAAATCATTAGCACTTTCTTTCATACAAAATCTGAACCAGCTCCTCCCAACGTTTTTCCTTCCTTTGCAATTAACAATGGCCAGTAAAGTTTTTTCTTCATTATATAGCACTTCACACTCGGTCAGCAGGGGGGCAAGATGGCTGAGGGTCCTTGGGGATATATATTTCATTTTCATCCATTTTGATGGATTTTTCAGCTCTTCTCTGATCTGCATCGTGAAAGTTGGGGATCTCAATTAGCTTTGGTTTGAGGCATTTTGGTGGCTGGGCAGCCGTGATATTGATCTGTCATAATCCAGAAGTCACTTTCTCAGAGCCGTCCTTGCCACTGGGAAAATAGGCTGGGGAGAAAATGTGATGGTTGCAGTTAACTTGAAGGAAAGGTGAAATGGAGGGTCTCTCTTAGGAAAGTGGAAGAAGGGAGAGCTGAAATTGATTTGAAGAAAGAAAAAAGAAAGAAAGAAAAATAAAGAAGGAAAGAAAAAAGAAAAGAGAAACAAGAAAATAAAATAAAAGAAAGAGAGAAAGGAAGCAAAGAAAGAAGAGAAGAGAAAGAAGAGAAGGAGAAAGGGAGAGAGGGAGGGAGAGAAGATAAAACAAGAATGGAGGAAGAGAGGAAGAGAGAAAGGGAGGGAGGGAAGAAAGGGACAAAAGGAAGGAGGGAAGAGAAAGAAAGAAAGAAAGAAAGAAGAAAGAAGGAAAAGGAAGGAAGGAAAGGAAGGAAGGAAGGAAGGAAGAAGAGAAATGAGAAACAAAAAAAATTAAAGAGAGAAAGGAAGTAAAGAAAGAAGAAAAGAGAAAGAAGAAAAGAGATGAAGGGATGGAAGAAGAGAGGAAGGGAGGGGAGGAAGGGAGGAAGAGAAGAAAGAAAGAAAGAAAGAAAGAAAGAAAGAAAGAAAGAAAGAAAGAAAGAAAGAAAGAAAGAAAGAAAGAAAGAAAGAAAGAAAGAAAGAAAAAGACAGACAGACAACAATTGATATACAGGAGCCGAGGCTACCCAGTCATTCTCTCAGTTAAACAACAAAGACATTGTACATCTGCCCCCAATATAAATTGGCCTTTATGTTGAGATAATCTCATAAATGACATTATCTCCTTCTCCCCATTGCTTCCTCTGTGATTCTCATTAAATGGCATGGAAGTGAAAAAAAAAATTAGAATCCTCTCCCCATCCCCTCCAGTAAAGGTGATTCCGATTCTAGTGAGACATTCTTATAGATTCTGAATGAGGGACTGGGAAAAATCTGGAAAGGTATTGATGATCTTAAGATATCTTGGAGAAAGAGGAGAGGAGTGTGCAGGATAAGGTGACCCAACCTTATTTGCTTTCTAGAAGGAAGTTGAATCGATTGTTTCAATCCTGAAAGGTATTCAGTCAATCCTTCTAGATAGAAATTAAAAGGGATGAGCTGCTACCGGTTTGTCCCGGTTCAGGTGAACTGGTTGTCAATTTTATGGCCGGTTTGGCGAACCGACAAATCCCATCCCTAGCTGGCCCCATCCACCCTGCCCTGCCCCTCCTAGGAGTCCCCACGTGGCCTGTTGTGGATCCCAGGAAAGTTCAGGGCCCATGCAGGGGCTCGGGGGAGGGTGAAAAACGGGCATCCCAGAGGCTCTGGAAATGGGCCCATTTCCAGCCTCCAGGGAGCCTCGGAAGACAGGGGAGGCCATTTTCACCCTCCCAGAGGTTGAGGAAAGCCTCCGGAGCCCGGGGAGGCCAAAAATGCCTTCCCCACTCCCTGCCATGGTGCAGGAGGTTGACTAGGCCACACCCACCATAGCCATGCTCACCCAGCAATTGGGCAGAGAACCAGTTGTTAAATTTTTTGAAGCCCACCCCTGAAAATTAATCATTATTAATATTTTGATTGTTTTAATATCAGTGGATGTTGATTTACCATTCATTGCCCCGGAACCATATGGATCGGGGCAGCCTATATATTCCTTTTAGGAAATGAATAAATATATAAATATGATATGGTTTCTTCTTAAAGTATCTCAGCCACTTAGAGGTGAAGATGCTTACCTCCCATTCAGAAGATTGAGAGTTTGATTCTTGGTAACGACAGATGTTTCTCTATCAACGGCAACAAGAGAAAATATCTATTGTGAACCCTGCATAGGTGTCAGGAAGGGCATCTGGTGAGTAAACACTCAGCTCCACTCAATCACCCAAACTCCACCCTGAAACAGAGGGGTTAAAGGGTTGTAAAAAGAAGAAAAAAGTATCTTCTTTTTACATAGTTGACTATCATCACAATAATTGACAAAAGGTGATCAGGTGAAAAAAAAATTTTTTCTCAGCTTTGGCAAGTTTAACAACTGTGCACTTCAACTTTTGTGCTAGCTGGGAGATTCTGGGAGTTGAAGTCCACATATCTTAGAGTTGCCAAGATTGAGAAACACTGATCTGGATTTCAATCCCAGTTTCTAGCCTGACGCCTTAATCACCACTTCAAATTGGCTTTCAATAATCATTCCACCACTACTACTACTACTACTACTACTACTACTACTACTACTACTACTACTTCTTCTTCTTCTTCTTCTTCTTCTTCTTCTTCTTCTTCTTCTTCTTCTTCTTCTTCTTCTTCTTCTTCTTCTTCTTCTTCTTCCTCTTCCTCTTCCTCTTCCTCTTCCTCTTCCTCTTCCTCTTCCTCTCCTCCTCCTCCTCCTCCTCTTCCTCCTCCTCCTCCTTCTTTTTAAAAAGAAGCTTTAAAAAGGAACAAGAAAGATGGCCTGACACAATGATTTAAGCCATCTTGAGCCAGAGCCAAAAAAAAAAAAAAGTCCTCTGGACTTTCACTAAGCTGACCATCAAATTTCAAGCTACAATGCACTCAGGGGAAACCATCTCTCTATCCCCACTTCCCAGTTTTCATTTTAAAGAATATATGAGTGTGATTATCACAGTATAGTCCTTCTTGTTTCTTCCGACCTCCTTCCTTCCTTTCATCAGCATCCTGCAACCAACATCCCTTCACCGTTTTATGGATTTCAACCAATCAGCACAGAGTTTGGAAGAGACCTTGAACCTCCTGCTCAAGCAGGAGGCCCTATACCATTTCAGACAAGTGACTGTCCAATCTCTTCTTAAAAAACCTCCCAGAATGAAGCACTCACAATTTCTGGAGAAAAGCCATTCCACTGGTTAATTGTCTTCACTGTCAGAAAGTTTCTTCTTAATTCCAGGTTGCTTCTCTCCTTGATTAGTTTCCATCTGTTGTTTCTTCTTCTGCCTTCAGCTGCTTTGGAAAATAATTTGACGCCCTCTTCTTTGTGGCTTCCCCTCAAATACTGAAATACTGTGATCATGTCCCCCTAGCCTTCAGTTGTTGTGAGTGCTTCATCACTGGAGGTTTTTAAGAAGAGACTATGCAGTCACTTCTCTGGAATGGTATAGGATCTCCTGTTTGAACAGGGGGCTGGACTAGAAGACCTCCAAGGTCCCTTCCTGCTCTAGTCTGATTCTGATCCTTAATCTTTCTTTTCTCTAGACTTTCAACTGCAAAAAAACATGCTTTGATTCAATTCTCTTCTAGGGTGGGGCCTTTCTCTCTTTTCCTCCACCTCTCCTTTAAATTGGAGCTAAGAGTTGACAGTGATTGAGTTCATCAAAGCCAAAGGATCCTTTAAATGACATTTGAGAGCAAACCTGAGCATACATCAATTGTTTTGTAAGGATTCTAGAATGGTAGCTAACTGATTCAGCCTGGCTGGCTTAAAATCAATGCAATCAACTATGTCTTATGGATTATGGTGAGGGTGGCTAATTACAAAATATCGCCTTCCCAGGCTTAAAACATTTTCAGTGTAAGAGTTAGGTAGATACATGCTGAGCTTAATCTGCAGCCTTTGATTGCTTTTCTTAATTATTTTTTATAATAGCAGGAAGTGCATCATCTACGATGTCTACAGATTGGGTTGAAAATTGGGGACATTCTTCTCTAGTGTTCCCTTTCCCCAAAGGGCCATTTGTAGGGGAATGAGACTGAAGGGGTGGCTTTGTTGGCTGTGGAGGAAAATGGGGAAGGGTAGGGCCAGTCAGGGCAGGGCCTTTCAGGATCGGGGCAGTTAGTAGACAGGGAAAAACAGTGACAAGATGAACATGAGAGACAATGCTCAGGTGATGAGCAAGGACCACCCCCTCCTGATCCGAGAGCATGGAGAGTAGAGAGAAGGCGAGAACAGTGCAGACCGAGGAAGAGAGTGCCCCACTCATCTTCACAAGGCACACCTGGGGAATGAGACTTAAGAAGATGCTGTGGGGAGGGACATTTGTCAGGAACAAATGCTGAATTCCTGAAGTGTTGAGTGCTGGCATTTGAACTTTCCAAGAGCTTTCTGGACTAATTACCTGGATCCTTTGTTTCCTGAACTCCGTGATTTCCCCTGCTGGATTTACTGTTGTGCAGACTTGCTGTACACAATGCTGGGCTGGACTATTTGCAGCCAGAGGCTGCCTGGGGTGGTTGTGAGGGTTTGTCATGTCTTTGCTCTGGGACGTGCCAGAAACATGGGGAACATTTGCGAAATCTGGAGCAATAAAGGGGTGGTTTGAACTGTCAGCTGCTTGTCTTATCTTTGTGCTGTGCCCTAGGTCATCACAGGACCCTTCCTACTCTCCTGTTCCATAGACCAGGCCCTGGAGAAAACAGCTTTTAAAACTAACCCAGCCCAGGGTTCCCAACTCCCTAGCCATGGTATATTGTGCGAGCAGCAGGCAAGCGTGTGTGTGAAGTTCCATTTGTACAAGTGGGAGGTGCACATGCCTTCTGCTAGCACAAATGGAGCCCTGTGGATGCACGGCCTCTGGCCATTTGCATAGAACCATCCCCTTCCCCCCACCTCCCACCAGCCAGCAAAGCAGTAAGGTTAGGGACCACTATCCTAGCCCAATACATCTACATTCAATAATAAACTCCAGCACTAATCATAATAACACCAGCAATAATTTACAATCTACCAACCACTTAGAATGAAAGAATAACCTCAACCACCATCCCAAAAGCAGCCTTTAAAGATCAATGAACAGCCACGCTGCAAACAAAGTTGTAAGTCGACAGACCACAAGAAATTGCATTAACAGAGGGATACAATCAAGATCAAGGGAGGTGCTAATACCACTCTATAAAGCCTTAGTAAGACCAACCTAGAGTACTGCATCCAGTTTTGGTCACCACACTATAAAAAAGAGATTGAGACTCTAAAAAGAGTGCAGCAAAGAGCAGTCAGGATGATTAGGGGACTGGATGCTAAAAACATACGATGAATGGTTGCAGGAACTGGGCATGGCTAGTCTAGGGAAGAGAAGGACCAGGGGAGACAGGATAGCAGTCTTCCAATATTTGAGGGGCTGCCACAGAGAGGAAGGGGTCAAGCTATTTTCCAAGGAACCTGAAGGCCAGACAAGGAATAATGGATGGAAACAGAACAAGGAGAGATTCAACCTGGAAATAAGGGGAAAATTTTTGACACTGAGAACAATCAACCCATGGAACAGAAGCTGCCTTCAGAAATTGTGGGAGCTTCATCACTGGATGCTTTCAACAAGAGACTGGACTGCCATCTGTCAAAAATGGTGTAGGGTCTGCTTGAGCATGACATTGGACTAGATGACCTACAAGATCCCTTCCAATTCTATTATTCTGTACTTCTTCTTCTTCTTCTTCTTCTTCTTCTTCTTCTTCTTCTTCTTCTTCTTCTTCTTCTTCTTCTTCTTCTTCTTCTTCTTCTTCTTCTTCTTCTTCTTCTTCTTCTTCTTCTTCTTCTTCTTCTTCATCATCATCATCTCATGCTTACACACTCAACATAGACACAACACACACATATTTAAGTTGCTCAAAAACAGCACTACAACATTGAAGACTACACAATACTGCATTCAGGATGGGATGTGGATAAATTACATAATGTTGCCTTAAAATGCAAACTGAAGAGTTCTCTCGTCCACCTCTAATTGAAGTTTGGATTCGTTTCCTGCCACAGGTTGTTGCCTCCTTCTCTTTTTGCTGCCCCAATCCATCATTTGTACCACACTTCGCTGTGTGAGACTTTCATGGCAATTTATGTCATTACACAAATTATACAAATTGCCATTAACTGATCTAATGTACTATAAAGAATTGGAAGCATGAAGAAAAAAATTATTTGAATTTTTCTTCTGCATGTTTGCATTACTTTATGACTTCATTTATCAATTCTGTTAATTGAAATTTATATCATTAGGGAGAAATGCAAAGGGGTGCGTTTCCCCTCTTCTTTTGTTAGCCTTAATTTTCTAAACTCCGGACTGTCTTTGTCTCTCTTTGGTAGTATGTGAGAAAGACCTTGAGAAACAGGGTGATCCTGCCAAGGGAAGAGTTAGATAAGAGACCAAGAGTCGTTGGTATTTCACATCAGCTAAGTTATCTAAGACAGTGGCCCCCAACCTTTTTTGTGCCATGGCCCGGTACCGGCATCACAAAATGATCCACGGCCCGGTACCGGCATCAGCACGCATGACAAGGCAAGGCGAGCCGAGCGACCGGCCAGCCAGCCATCCATCCCCCGCTTCTCCCCGCCACCTTCAACTCATCCTTTGTACCTTTGTTGATGGGCTTCACTTCGGGACAGCTTCGGGACGGTCGCTCGGCTCACCTTGCCTTGGGTGCTGAAAGAATCCTCGCACCTTAGTTTCGTTCGAAGCCCCCCCCTCCTTCGATGAAACTAAGGCGCGAGGATTCCTTCAGGACCCAAATGCCGCTTTCCAACCGGAAAAGCTCACCCGGAAGTACTTTCTCGTCAAACAAGATGGCGGCGCCCAGCAAACCGGCGGCCCGGTAGGAAATGTTCCACAGACCGGTACTGGTCCGTGGCCCGGTGGTTGGGGACCCCTGATCTAAGATATGTAAAGCAGAGGTGGTATTCAGATGGTTCGGACTGGTTCTAGAGAACCGGTTGTTGAAATTTTGACCAGTTTGGAGAACTAGCAAATACCACCTCTGACTGGCCCTGCCCACCTGCCTCTGCCCTTTATTTCATTGATTTTTAGCTTAGCTGATTCGTGCAGCAGAGCAAATTGCCACATCTCAGCCGAGCTAAAAAAACATCTCACCTCACCGAAGGCAATCTTTGATTACTGTGTGCAGGTGCAAAGTAATCCTTGAATGTTGTGCATGTGGGGGAAATGATCTTTGAGTGCAGCGCACACACAAAGTGCACAGAACCAGTAGCGCGCAATTTGGAATCCCACCACTGGTATAAAGGCATGTCAAATGAATGTTGGAAGTGTAAAAATAAAGAAGTGTAAAAATAAAGAAGGGACTTTTTACCATCTATGGTGGACATGTAATAAAGCAAAAAAAAAAAGGAGTATGATTCATATTTTAATAGAGAAAATTCTGAAAAGGAGATAAAAATAAAACCAGATTTTTTTTTTCTTTTGAGTCTACCAAATGGGAAGAGAACTGGAGGAAAAAAAATGGAATTTTGTTACTATATATGTTGACAGCCGCAAGTTTATTGTATGCACAAAAATGGAAGGACACTTCGATTCCTGCCGTGGACAAACGGTTGAAGAAGTTGATGGAGTTTGGCTGAAATGGAAAAACTGACTACTTTAATTAAAGAAAAGAAAACAAGTACTTTTGTTTCCACATGGAAACCACTTCTGAACTTTGTGCTTGATGTGGAAAAGAAGGAAAGTCTGATCTGGGTTTTACTCATTTAAACTGACAGATCTTTATAGAAATGGCTTGTTCATATTATTATGGAAAAACAATTGTTTGGATGTTAATGCCTTATTTTACTATAACAGAGAGACTCTGAAGTCAGTACTTCTTTTTCTTCTTTTTCCCCTATCTTTCCTCACTTCTCTTCCCCCTTTTCCCTCCTCCCATCACCGCTCTTCTATTTACTTTTGTATTTTATAATACTCTATAATTTAATATATATATATATATTTTAAAGAGAGAGAAGCAGTATGAAGAGATTCTGCCAAGGGAATAGTCAGATAAGAGACCACATAAGTCATCGCTCAGTGGTGGGCTGTTGGATGGTCAGCAGGGTTTGGGTGAACCCCTTGCTGTGAGCTCTGGCTGGGCCCACCCACCTCCCTTATGCTATGCTTTCCTTAAATAACTAACTTTGCCCCCACCCAGGGTGAGTTCCACGCCGCCCGGCTGTACTCACCGAAGCTGCCTGAGTCAATTATCTGCCTGTTTGAAGCTGCATTTCAGCCCCAAAGTGGCACGTGCTCATGACCAGCGAACCCCTTGTCAACGAAAGTGCAGCCCACCTCTGCCATAGCTGCATAATGGGCAAAGCAAGAGACTGAGGCTCTTAGTTCTCAAGTTTTAAAGGACACCATGAGAGAATTGTACTTTCAGACTTGCAAGATTCTGTTAACACAGCCTCGATGATTACGTTAGCCTTACGATATATGTTATACTATATATGTACATATACATATACTTATACATATACATATACATATACATATACATACACATACACATACACACAAACACACACACACACACACACACAAACACACACATGTATGTATGTATGTATGTATGTATGTATGTATGTACGTACGTATGTATGGTATTCAGCTTTGTTCGGGTATTTTCCCATGTCATTATAGTTGTGCTTTTAAAGTTGTAGCAACGTTTTGACAGAATCTCATCTGCCATCATCAGGCTTCTGTATTGATGATGGCAGATGAGATTCTGCCGAAACGTTGCTACAACTTTAAAAGCACAACTATAATGACGTGGGAAAATACCCGAACAAAGCTGAATAGCATACATGTAAATACCTGCGAAAACTTAAGAAAATATATATATGTATGTATGCATGCATGTATGTATGTATGTATGTATATGTATATGTATATGTATATATACATATACATATATACATACATACACACACACACACACACACACACATATATATATTTGCAAGTCAGAAAATACAAATCTCCCACTGTTTGCTTTAAAGGTTGAGATGTTAAGGAATGTCCCTTCTGACTCATTCTCTGCCCATTGTGTAGACCCAGACTATCTCTTATCTGGCTGTTCCTAGGCAGCATCTTTCCCCATTATACAGCCAGAGGCCAAGTCCTCTCTTATCTGGCTGTTCCTAGGTAAAACTTCTGCCCATTATACAGCCAGAAGCTATGTCCTCTCTTATCCGGCTGTTCCTAGGTAGCATCACTTCATTCTGTTTCTCAAGGTCTTTCTCTCATACCATTCCACTCTCGGCGTTTCTCCTTGCCTCTTTTATTTTTCCTTCATTGAGCCACAATTGCAAGAATTGTCTTGGGAGATGATGATTTTGCTTCTCATCTTATCATTTACTCCAGATTTTTTAAAGGTTTTGTTTCAAGTATAACTGGGAATGATCTATTTTAGGAAGGGATCCTAGGGTTCTTCCATCCTGGCTGAGAAATGAAGCAGTAAAACCCTAGAGAGGGTTGCTTTTGAAGTTGTCCGCCACCTTTGTGGACAGAGAAATTTGGTAGATGATTTCTTTTAATTTCTCTGAGGAAGCAGACACTTTCCCAACCATTGCTCAAGGGCAGAACGTGAAGAGCATTTTTTTTCTCCAAAAGTGGGTTTTATTTAAGATGTTTTCCCTTGGCACTTTAAGAAGAATGGAACCCAGTAACACACACACACACATACATACCACACTTACAGATGTTTCAACTAGAACTTCTCTGAGGTCCCTTCCAACTATATTATTTTACGTTCTATGTTCTGAGTGGTATGTTTATTGCTACTTGCCCAGAGATGGTATTCAGCCAGTTCTGACAGGTTCTGGAGAACTGGTAGAGGAAATTTTGAGGAGTTCAGAGAACTGGTAAATACAACCTCTGGTTGGCCCCACCCCCATCTCTTCTCTGCCTCCCGAGTCCCAGCTGATCGGAGTCCCAGCTGTTCGTCTAGGTCTTCTTCTGTTGCCCCGCACAGGAGAACGGAGCTGGAAAGCAGGTTAGTGGGGTGGGGAGGGAATGGGGATTTTGCAGTTTTCTTCTCCCGCCATGCCCACCAAGCCACACCCACCAAGCCATGCCCACAAAACCAGTAGTAAAATAAAATTGAATACCACCACTGTACTTGCCCATTAACAGCAATCTTAGTACAGTATTAAACTCACTACGCAACTACTAGATGAACACTGCAAAGTTTCAGGGAAGTTTTTCATTCAGGGCTAGCCAGTTTCTTCATTCTTCCTCTCAGCTCAGATGCAGATTCCATCATAAAACATGAAGCATTGGTAGCTATATCACCCAGGCTTGAGGTTTTGGGCTTGGACAACCTTGAATTACGCCACCTACGGTTAGACTTAAGCGTAGCACACAAAATTATCTGCTACAATGTCCTACCAGTCAATGACTACTTCAGCTTCAACCACAACAATACAAGGGCACACAACAGATACAAACTCAATGTAAACCGCTCCAAACTTGATTGCAGAAAGTACGACTTCAGCAACAGAGTGGTCAATGCCTGGAATGCACTACCTGACTCTGCTGTTACATCCTCTAATCCCTACTCCTTTAACCTCAAACTATCCACTATTGACCTCACCCCATTCCTAAGAGGTCTGTAAGGGGCGTGCATAACTGCACCGTCGTGCCTACCATCCCTACCATCCCTGCCCCCATTTATTCATACCTATTTCCTGTATTCTTACTCATGCTTACGCTTATACCTTTTATCTTGTAAGTGATTGACAAATAAAATAAATAAATAAAATAAATAAAATGTCACGAAGTTCAAGATTTGCTTTGAAACCTGAGAGACACAGACTCATGGAATCCTGGGGCTGGAGGTACCTTGGAGGTCTTCTAGTCCAACACCCTGCCCAAGACAGGAGACCATATATCACCTTGGATAAAAATTTGTCACATCTTTTGTCTATGAAGATTCTCAGTCATCCATGGCTGTCCCAAAGGTGGTTTTACAAGAGGCAACTTGACTTCCTTTGTTTTTCTTGGATGCTTTGCTTCCCATCTTTCCATTCCCCACCATCCAATTAGAGCTGAAACAGCTTCTTCAATGAGAAGTGAAATGTCTTCAAAGAAAAGCAAGGAAGTCCAATCACCTCTTTAAAAAGCACCTTTGGGGTGTCCAATCTTTTCTTGAAAACCTCCAGCAATGGAGCATCCGCAACTTTGGGAGGCAAGCTGTTCTATTGATTAATAGTTCTTATTGCCAGGGAAATTCTCCATAGTTCCAGGTTGTATCTCTCTTCTACCCATTGCTTCTTGTCCTACCCTCAGTTGCTTTAGAGAATAAATCAACCCCCTCATCTCTGTGGCAACCCTTAACCTTCCCTCCTAAACCTAATATTGCTCCCTAAACCTTCTCTCTATTAGGCTAAACATACCTATTTTCCTTCTATTCATCATACAACGTAGCTTCCAAATCTTTATCATCTTGGTGGCTATTCTAGGCCCTCAGTGTTACGCTGTGACCAAAATTGGATGCAGTGTTCCAAGTGTGGCCTCACTGGTGTGGTATAGAGTAGTATTATATATTAAGTGCATTATAATGCAGTGCTATATGTTAAGAAGGGACTTTGAAAATGTCACCCAGAACAATAGAATAAATTGGAGCAGGTAGAAAACACAACAGAACAGAATAGAATAATCAGAGCTGGAAGGGACTGTTGGAAGTTAAAACCCACCACTCTCCTAGGAAAATGAAATATTTTAGGATATATTAAAAAAGACAGAATATTTCCCCTAAAAAGAAAAATAGAAACTCAGAGCCAGAAACTCAGCCCCGCCCAATCTTTGCTAATGGACCATTACTCTGGCCTGGGTCAGTCTATTTTACATAACAAAGATCTACTCCAGGTAGACTTATAATAGGAATTGACCAAAGCCCTTTCATTACATCATCCTCCAGCAAGTCTCAACCAAGCTTGAGACTCAGGACAGCTTACAGAGTTGCCCCTGCATGGCCCCATGGGAATCTGACAACCAATCAGAACACAAGCTTGAATTCAAATCCCAACAGAGGGCATAAAATCCAGGGGCTCTCAGCATCTCTTCCCTTGTTTTTCTTCACCCAAGAGCTCCAAGGCCTGTGATCCTGTCCACCATTAAACCATCTTTCCAAGCAGCCTCCCTGTTTCCAGTATCTTTCTTCCCCACTTGGAATTGAACCCAGAAGGATATTTCTTCCAACAGGATTTTGGAGGTATTCGAATCCAGCCCTCTGCTCAAGCATATACCATTTCAAACAGATGACTGTCCAGTCTCTTCTTAAAAACCTCCAGTGATGGAGCACCTACAACTTCTGATGGCAAGCTATTCCACTGGTTAATTGTTCTCACAGTTAGTAAGTTTCTCCTTAAATCCAGGTTGCATCTCTCCTTGATGATTTATTTTAATCCATCGTTTCTTGTCTTGCCTTCTGGTGCTTTGGAAAACAAGTTGACTCCCTTCTTCTTTGTGGAAGCCTCTCAAATACTGGAATGCTGTTATGATGCCCCCACCTAGTCCTTCTTTTCTCTAGACTAGCCATGCCCAAATCCTTCAACCTGCAGTATATACCTGCAATAAGGTATATCCAAAGGGGTATCACATTATGCACCCATGTCCAGAAAGTAGCTCATCTGTATTTGTGGGAGAGGCACAAGACAAGAACACACTTGTTCTTAACCTAATCCTGTATAGCTTTTTCTCTGGTAATATCACACTACTAACTAGAGCATACAAAACATTTGCTAGACCAATACTTGAATACAGCTCATCAGTCTGGAACCCGCATTACATATCTGATATTAACACAGTTGAGAAAGTCCAGAAATATTTCACAATAAGAGTTCTCCACTCCCTCTACTCGTTGCAGAATACCTTATGCCACCAGACTTGAAAATTCTAGACCTAGAAAACCTTGTATTACGCCATCTTCAGTCCAATCTAAGTATAGTATATAAAATCATACATTGCAATGTCCTACCTGTCAATGAATACTTCAGCTTCAACCATAACAACACAAGAGCACACAACAGATACAAACTCAAAGTTAACCGCACCAAACTTGATTGCAGGAAATACGACTTCAGCAACAGAGTGGTCAATGTCTGGAATACTCTACCTGACTCTGTGGTTTCTTCCCCAAATCCTAAAAACTTTAACCTTAGACTGTCTACTATTGACCTCACCCCTTTCCTAAGAGGTCTGTAGGGGGCGTGCATAAGCGCACCAACGTGCCTACCGCCCCTGTCCTATTGTTTCTCTTATTCTTTTATTTTTTCTTATATGTACCCATTTCATGTATTCATAACTATGTTTATACTTATACCTGTTATCTTATAATCGCTTGACAAATAAAATAAAATAATAAAATAAATAAAATAAAATAAAATAAAATAAAATAAAATAAAATAAAATAAAATAAAATAAAATAAAATAAAATAAAATAAAATAAAATAAAATAATAAAGTAAAATAAAATAAAATAAAATAAAATAAAATAAAATAAAATAAAATAAAATAAAATAAAATAAAATAAAATAAAATAATAAAATAAAATAAAATAATAAAATAAAATAGAATAAAATAAAATAAAATAAAATAAATAATAAAATAAAATAAAATAATAAAATAAAATAATAAAATAAAATAATAAAATAAAATAATAAAATAAAATAATAAAATAAAATAAAATAATAAAATAAAATAATAAAATAAAACAAATACTTGGCAAAGGTTGAATGAAACTACAGCTCCCGTGGAGATAAACAACAGCTCTGATTTCTTTTTCTTTTTTCCCCCCCCAGAAACTTCCTTGAGATTCCCTCTGACTGCTTCGAAGGTCGCCGGTTGGGTGGGTTGGCCGATCTCTCTCTTGTTAACATATGCCATCAGGAGGCAGACATATGGTTCCAGGATCAGTAGCTGTTCTTTTCACTCCACATTAATGTTGTACTTTCTGAATCATTAATGTAGAATGAGGAAAGGGCACTTCCTTGAAAACTGATGAGAAGGGAAAACAGCAGTGAAGGAGGAATTCATTCATAGGGGAGTCGAAGGCCCATCAAAGAGTACTAGGGCTTCTGTGAGGCAAAGACCTCAGCCGATCACCTTCGAGTGCATCTCTCTAGTTGGATACTATAGAAATGATCCCTGAAAGTAAGGGATGACCCTCTTTCCTTCTGTCAGGGCAAGAGAAGACAAGGTCAAAGCTTGTTCCACCATCAGATGTGAGGGGGGGAAAGGGAGGGAGGATGTAGAATCTGAAGCTAAGGTGTGTGGTGTGTACAGCTTGAGATGTAGAGGTTGTGGTAGGTAATCCTTTGTTGGAAGTTAAAACCCACCCCTCTCCTAGAAAAATGACATATATTAGGATATGTTAAAAAGGCAGCCTATTTCCCCTAAAAGAGAAGTAGAAACTCAGAGAGGTAGAAACTCAGCCCCTCCCCCTGCCTTTGTTAATGGGCCATTAAGGCATGAACCAGGCTATTCTACATAACAAAGATCTACCTCCTTCAGGCAGAGCCATAATAGGAATTGCCCAAAAGCCCTTTCATGACATCATCACCCAGCAAGAGTCAACCAAGCCTGGGACTCAAAAGACAGCCTACAGAGTTGCCCCTGCATGGACTCATGGCAGTCTGACAACCAATCAGAACACAAGCTCAAATTCAAATCCCAACAGAGGGCATAAAACCCAGGGACTCTCAGCATCTCTTCCCTTTTCTTCTTCACCCAAGAGCTCCAAGGCCTGTGGTCCTGTCCACCATTAAACCATCTTTCCAAACAGCCTCCATGTTTTTAGTGTCTTTCTTCCCCACTTGGAACTGAACCCAGAAGAATACTTCTTCCAACACCTTAGTCAGAGCTTTTCCATTTCTGAAATAAAAGCATTTTAACCGGGGTTGTATTCTTTGTTCCTAGATGTCCACGGAGATTCTCAACCTTCCAGGTCATGATCATGTCAATGGTGCTTTTCCAAAAAGCAACTGAACTTTCTTGCTTTGTGGGGCTGACACAACTTATTTTCCAAAGCACCTGAAGGCAGGACAAGAAGCAACAGATGGAAACTAATCAAGGAGAGAAGCAACCTAGAACTAAGGAGAAATTTCCTGTTAGTGAGAACAATTAACCCGCGGGATGGCTTGCCTCCAGAAATTGTGTGTGCTCCAACACTGGAAGTTTTTAAGAAGATTAGATAACCATTTGTCTGAAATGGTATAGAGTCTCCTGCTGGAGCAGGGGGTTGGACTAGAAGACCTCCAAGATCCCTTCCAACTCTGTTATTCTGTTAAAAAACCAAGAAAGCTCCATTGCCTTTTGAATAAGCACCTCTGGGATATCTGCTCCTAACTTTCTCTAGTACACCTTTGGGATATCTACTCCTAACTTTCTCCGGCACAAATGAGGCCAGACTTGAAGTAATGCATCCAGTTCTGGTCACCAGGATATCAAAAAGAGGGCTGTGAAAATATTTACAGACCCCTCACATCCACGACATAAACTGTTTCAACTCCTTCCCTCAAAACAATGCTATAGAGCACTGCACATCAGAACAACTCGACACAAGGACAGTTTGTTTCCAAATGCCATCACTCTGCTAAACAAATAATTCCCTCAACACTGTCCAACTATTACAAAGTCTGCATTACTATTACTATTAATCCTCTCATCACTCCTTATCAACAATCCCCTCCCACATGTGACTGTATGACTGTAACTTTGTTGCTTGTATCCTTAGTGTTTATATTGACTGTTTCCTAGTATGATTTGATGTTTTATTGTACCCTATGACTATTAGTAAGTGTTGTACCTTATGATTCTTGACTCTTGACGAATGTATCTTTTATTTTTATGTACACTGAGAGCATTTGCACCAAGACAAATTCCTTGTGTGTCCAATCACACTTTGCCAATAAAGAATTATATTAAGCTCATGCCTACTGCTTCATTGACTCCATCCAGCCACCTCCTTCTCTGTCTTCTCTTTCTTTTACCCTCAATCGTTCCCAGCATTAGGCTCTTCTCCAGTGTAGTATAAAGTGGTACAATTCTTTAGCATTTCTTCTCTTCCTTTCATGGATTTACAATCTCTCTGCTTCCCCATGTTAAAACTCAACCAGCAAATTTCCTTTGTTGTGTTATCTAACTGTCTCTGGCTGGCTTTGTACTGAATAAGTCTTTTTTCACTATTTGAGTGGGTCTCCAATTGCACTTTGCCTGCTGGACTATTGTGTACAATTCAAACTCATTCTCTACCATTTAGTTTATTACACATGTGGTCGTGATAATGCACATACCACTCAGACTTTTTTTTTAAAAAAAAATGTGGAAGCAGCCCATCATGTGTCATTTATGGAAAATGTTGTCCAAGGGGCACATAATGGGCCATTTGCAGAAGAGGCTTAACTTGCTGATGAGCTTGCCAAGATGCCAACCAGCCAAAACTGTGAGTGATCAGAGGGGGGCATTTCAGAATTGGCTCTCGTGAAACTCTTGAAGCTCTGTGGCTGAAACTTTGCAGCTAATAACTTCTAAAGGATCCATCAACCCTGCGATTGTCATCTCCTACTGCCAAAACTGAGGCAGCTCCAGATGTTCTGCTTCTTTCCCGTTATAACCCACCATTGACTGTTTTATTGAATTCACTCTCAAATTGAATCTCGTGTCCTTTCAATAGAACATAGAATCAAAGGGATGGAAAGGACCTTGGAGGTCTTCTACTCTAAGCTCCTGCTCAAGGTAGGACAACTTCAGTCCATTGATTGTCCAGTTATTTTTTGAAAGCATTCAATGATGGAGCACCCACAATGCCAGGAGGCAAGATAGCCCATTGATTAATAGTTTTCACTGTCAGAAAATTTCTCCTTACTTCTAGGTTGAAGCTGCCTTCAACAAGTTTCCACCCATTACAGAATAACAGAATTAACAGAGTTGGAAGGGACCTTGGAGGTCTTCTAGTCCAACCCCCTGCTTAGGCAGGAAACTCTACACCATTTCTGACACATGGTTGTCCAATCTCTTCTTAAAAAACCTCCAGTGTTGGAGCATTTACAACTTTTGGAGGCAAGTTGTTCCACTGATTAATTGTTCTAACTGTCAGGAAATTTCTCCTTAGTTCTAGGTTGCTTCTCTCCTTGGTTAGTTTCCATCCATTGTGTCATGCCCCTGGTGGAGACTGACTCTGAGGGAGAGGAGGAACAGCCAACAGGGAGTGGAAGTGTGGCTCTGGAGGTTGTGGAGGAGGCTGGGGAAGGACAGAGGCCAGCTGGGCAGTCAGAGGAGGACCCAGGCCCATCCCCTATCCATCCTAGGGCATGCAGGGAGAAGAGGATAAGGGAGAGATGTGGTCTACAGGGGAGGAGAGGGCCTTGATCCTCTTCATGGGCTACCATTTATCTCTGTCTATCTGTCTGTTCGTCTATCTGTCTGTCTGTCTATCTATCTATCTATCTATCTATCTATCTATCTATCTATCTATCTATTTATCATCTATCTATTATCTCTCTGTCTGTCTGTCTGTCTGTCTATCTGTCTGTCTGTCTTCTATCATCTATCTATTCTCTCTTTCTCTCTATCATCTATCTATCTATCTATCTATCTATCTATCTATCTATCTATCTATCTATCTATCTATCTATCATCTATTATCTGTCTGTCTGTCTGTCTGTCTGTCTGTCTTCTATCATCTATCTACTCTCTCTCTCTCTCTCTATCATCTATCTATCATCTATCTATCAAGCATTTCTCTCTCTCTCTTCTCCATATATGTATGTATGCCATTTTTTGTTTGAATTTGGCGCTGGCTTTCTGCTTTATTTGAATGGTTTTTTTCCTCATCTTTTTTGGCTGGGAGTCTAGGTCTGTTTTTATTGGTCTTCGAGTTGCTGTGCTCTTGATTGGTTGGAAACATAGTGTTTTGTGCATTGGGGTTTCTTAGTGCAGCTTGGTTTCTTGTGAATGGCCGATAATTATTTATTAAGAAGCTAGGTTTTATTTGGGTAGCTGGCTGGGGCGTGTTTGGGCTGGAGGTATTGGGGGGAGGGGGGTTGTTTGTGTCCAGATGCTTGCCTGGATTGTGGTATAGAGATATTTTTTGTTTGTGAGTGCAGGCTTCCAGATGATTGATAGTCTGGTGGAGTCATCTCTTCTATTCATACTATTAGGTCTTTTATCAATTTCTATGGCTTCTCTGATGATTCTGTAGCCGGGGTTTTCTATAGTGGCTAGGGTTTTGGTGCCACTGAAGTCGATGCTATGACCTGTGGCTTTCATATGTTGGACTAGTGAGGAAGTGTGTTCCAGCTTTTTTTATTGCATTCTTGTGTTCTTCAAGGCGGGTACTTATCCTTCTATTGATCTGTCCAATGTATGTGGCAGGGCATGATGCGCAGGGTACTTCATATATCCCTTGGTTTTCTAGGTCAATTTTATCTTTGAGGTTTCTTAGGATGGCTGCTATTTTTTTGTCCATTTTGAAGGCAGTCTTGATGTGATCAGCAAAATCTTGCTGATTTTGTCTATTGTTCCTCTTATGTAGGGCAGGACAGCTGTTCCATAGGTCTGTTCAACTTCTGAGTCTCTATTGTGTTTCAGTGTGTTTTTGTGGATCAGGTCTGTGATTTTGTTTTTGTGGAAGCCGTTAGCTGTCAGTATTTTGGTCAGGGTGCATAGTTCAGTCTATACACACACACACACACAGAGAGAGAGTATATAAAGATGTTTTTTTCCAATAGAAAACACCTGTATTTCCCTATCCCCCAAGTCAGGATAAAGAATATACTGAAAGTACTCTTATCAGTTTCTTTGTCTCGAAGTAGGTCTATCTGTTCTATCCATTTTCATGTTTCATATGTTTCCTAGTGCATCTCAATCAATCAATCTCTCCTGAAATGAATCAATGGAACAAACTTTAAGATAGGGAAGTGGTAAAATCAAATTGATTTTTTTTTCTTCTCCCTGTTTCTAGTTAGTTAATCTTTGAAACTCTGATTTTTAATTTACTTAGTGTAACTTTTAAAGAGGTTCGCACAAGTGAAAGACTGAACATTTGTAGCCAAGGTAAGTACCTTTGGGTATTTCGCACATATGTGTGTACACACACACACACACACACACACACACACACATACAGAGTGAGAAATGCACAAACCTGTGTTAACTTCTCCCTGAATTCATTTTTTACACTTCAGTTGTACTTTGTCATACACCATTCATTAAGGATCAAATGGGAACAAGGCTCGCTTTTCTGTATTGTTGCAGGTTATATATAGATTTTGAAACCAATATTAAGTATGTGCAAGGACCTGTCATAAGTCACTTTTTTTCCAATGCTGTTGTAACTTGAAATGGCCACTAAGTGATGAGAAGCACCCAACTGACAAGGAGGAGGGATCGAGTGTGGAACTAGCCTTGAGTCAGTGTGTAACCACAAAAAAAGTCTAGAATCGACCCTCCTTAAATTCCTTGGAGGCTTATCTAATTGTTCCCAAGAGAAGGTTGCTAGTCTTGGCAGATTCCTGTATTATGCGTAAAATATAGAACATAGAATAACAGAGTTGGAAGGGACCTTGGAAGTAATCTAGTCCAACCTCCTGTTCGAATAGGAGACCCTGTACCATTGGAGACAAATTGCTGTCCAGTCTCTTCTTGAACACGTCCAGTGATGAAGCACTGACAACTTCTGGAGGGAAGCCGTTCCACTGGTTAATTGTTATCACTATTAGGACATTTGTCCTTAGTTCTAGGTTGGTCCTCTCCTTGATGAGTTTCCATCCATTGTTTCTTGTCTGGCCTTCTTGTGCTTTGGAGAATAGATTGATTTCTTCTTCTTTGTGGCAGCCCCTTAGATATTAGAACACTGCTATCATGTCTTCCCTACTCTTTTTTTCACTAGACTAAGGTAAAGGTAAAAGTTCCCCTTGCACATATGTGCTAGTTGTTTCTGACTCTAGGGGGTGGTGATCATCTCCGTTACAAAGCCGAAGAGCCAGCGCTGTCCGAAGACGTTTCCGTGGTCATGTGGCTGGCATGACTAAATGCCGAAGATGCACAGAACGCTGTTCCCTTCCCACCAAAGGGGTCTCTATTTTTCTACTTGCATTTTTACATGCTTTCAAACTGCTAGGTTGGCAGAAGCTGGGGCAAGTAACGGAAGCTCACTCCGTTACGCAGTGCTAGGGATTCGAACCACAGACCTTTCTGATCGACAAGCTCAGCGTCTTAGCCCCTGAGCCACCGCGTCTTTTTCACTAGACTAGACATACTCAATCCCTGCAACTGCTTTTCATAGATTTTAGCCACCAGCTGTCTTATCATCCTAGTTGAGCTGTGGTGATTAGAATGTGATTAGAATGCAGTACTGCAGGCTATTTCTGCTGACTGCCAGCTGATTGCATTTTGGCAGTTTGATTCTCACCATCTCCAGGTTGACTCAGCCTTCCATCCTTCCGAGGTGAGTGAAATGAGAACCCAGATTATTGGGGGTAATATTCTGACTCCGTAAACTGCTTAGAGATGGCTGTAAAGCACTGTGAAGTGGAATATAAGTGCTATTGCTACTTCTCTTCTCTGCACTCTTTCCAGAGTCTCAACATCTTTCTTTTAATATTGTGTTGACCAAAACTGGATACAGTATATATAATAAAGTATTTATTTATTTATTTAATTTATATTGCCGCCTATTCGCCCATAGTTAGCTTGAACTCTGTACATATAGGTCTGATCAGTGGTGAGATTCAAAAAATTTTTACTACCTGTTCTGTGGACATGGCTTGGTGGGCATGGCAGGGGGAGGACCCTTCAAAATCTCCATTCCTTCCCCACTCCTAGGGGAAGATTACTGTAAAATACCGATTCCCCACAAACCTGCTTTCCAGCTCTGTTCTCCTGTACAGGGCAACAAAAGAAGACCCAGGCGATCAGCTGGGACTCGGGAGGCAGAGAATAGATGGGAGTAGGATCAGTCAGAGGTGGTATTCTGAACTACTCAAAATTTCTGCTACCTGTTCTCCAGAACTGGTCAGAACCTGCTGAATACCACCTCCGAGTCTGACACTAAGTGAATGGTTGTAAGCCAATGATTACCTGTAATCTTTCACCCAAGCTTAACTTCTACCACCCTGCAAAGAATCTGACACGTTTGAATGTAGATCGAGCCATATGTAAAGTGTCACATCACCTCCCATCATCCGGATGACTTCGAAGAGTTTTTTTGCCAACAAGTTTGGCCAAATTATTATGCAACCCTCAGCATTATGGAAAAAAAGAAGAAGAATGAATCGTCTGTAATGATGAAGGAGAGCAGACTCCAGTCCTTTTCAGCTGACTTAACACTGTGTAAAGCACCGAAAATTATTAATTGAACATCTTGATTATAAATTAGGTGGAAATAATGTTGAAGAAGCATCCCCTAGTCATTGAGGTTTATTATTAAGTCTTCACACTCGAAGATTTGAATTCCATTACAGCAGTGGTAAATATTGTGATTATGAGAGAATCAGGAAGCTCCAGAGGCTGCAAAATAGATTTTCAAGAAGAGTGGAGGGACCCTCAAGACCCCCTTTGAACTAGTGAATTTTGAAATGTCATTTTTGCTATCTTGGCCCACCAATTGCCCATTGAGTCAAGCTAAATATGATGTTTGCCCAAAAATACTACTCTGTCGTATGTATGTATGTATGTATGTATGTATGTATGTATGTATGTATGTATATACAGTATGTATATGTATATGTGTATATATTTATGTGTGCGTGTGTTATATGTGTGTATATATGTGTGTGTGTGTCTATCTATATCTATCTATCTATCTATCTATCTATCTATCTATCTATCTATCTATCTATCTATCATCTATCTATCTATCTATCTATCTATCTATCTATCTATCTATCTCTATCTGTCTATCATCTATCTCTATCTGTCGTATGTATGTATGTATGTATGTATGTATGTATGTATGTATGTAAGTATGTATGTATGTATATACAGTATGTATATGTATATGTGTATATATTTATGTGTGCGTGTGTGTTATATGTGTGTATATATGTGTGTGTGTGTCTATCTATATCTATCTATCTATCTATCTATCTATCTATCTATCTATCTATCTATCATCTATCTATCTATCTATCTATCTATCTATCTATCTATCTATCTATCTCTACCTGTCTATCTATCTATCTATCTATCTATCTATCTATCTATCTATTTATCTATCTCTATCTATCTATCATCTATCTCTATCTGTCTTATGTATGAATGTATGTATGTATGTACAGTATATATATGTATATGGGTGTATATATTTATATATATGTGTGTGTGTATGTGTGTGTGTTATATGTGTGTATATATGTGTCTGTCTGTCTGTCTATCTATCTATCTATCTATCTATCTATCTATCTATCTATCTCTATCTGTCGTATGTATGTATGTATGTATGTATGTACAGTATGTATATGTATATGGGTGTATATATTTATGTGTGTGTGTGTGTGTGTGTGTTATATGTGTGTATATATGTGTGTGTGTGTGTCTATCTCTATCTATCTATCTATCTATCTATCTATCTATCTATCTATCTATCTATCTATTTATCTATCTCTATCTATCTATCATCTATCTCTATCTGTCTTATGTATGTATGTATGTATGTATGTACAGTATATATATGTATATGGGTGTATATATTTATATATGTGTGTGTGTATGTGTGTGTGTTATATGTGTGTATATATGTGTCTGTCTATCTATCTATCTATCTATCTATCTATCTATCTATCTATCTATCTATCTCTATCTGTCGTATGTATGTATGTATGTATGTATGTATGTATGTATGTATGTACAGTATGTATATGTATATGGGTGTATATATTTATGTGTGTGTGTGTGTGTTATATGTGTGTATATATGTGTGTGTCTGTCTATCTATCTATCTATCTATCTATCTATCTATCTATCTATCTATCTATCCCTGCATATCTATTTATCTGTCTGTCTCTCTGTCTGTCTATCTGTCATCTATCTATCTATCTATCTATCTATCTATCTATCTATCTATCTATCTATCTATCTATCTATCATCTATCTATCTATCTGTCTTATGTATGTATGTATGTATGTATGTACAGTATATATATGTATATGGGTGTATATATTTATATATGTGTGTGTGTATGTGTTTGTGTTATATGTGTGTATATATGTGTGTCTGTCTATCTATCTATCTATCTATCTATCTATCTATCTATCTATCTATCTATCTATCTATCTATCTCTACCTGTCTATCTATCTCTATCTGTCATATGTATGTATGTATGTATGTATGTATGTATGTATGTATGTATGTATGTGTATATGTATATTTGTTTTCTTAAGTTTTCGCGAGTACTTACATGTATGGTATTCAGCTTTGCTCGGGTATTTTCCCACATCATTGTAGTTGTGCTTTTAAAGTTGTAGCAACGTTTCGGCAGAATCTCATCTGCCATCATCAGGCTTCTGTATTGTGTTCATCTGTGAGTCAGACTGGCTTGTGTGCGTTACCTTGGCCTTCTTTCCGCTGTTAGAGGCCTTCAGGAACTTCTTCTGTAGTGAGCAAGGCCTGCGAGGCTTTCTTGAAGGCCTCTGTAACTGATAATGGAGCTCTGGATCGATCTGGAGCTCTGTTATCAGCTATAGAGCAGAGGTGGTATTCAGCAGGTTCTGACCAGTTCTGGAGGACCAGTAGCGGAAATTTAGAGTAGTTAAGACAACCAGTAGTGGACATTTTGAATAGTTTGGAATGCCACCTCTGACTGGCCCCGCCCCCATCTCTTCTCTGCCTCCCATTGAGTCCCAGCTGATCAGCTGGGTCTTCTTTTGTTTCCCTGCACTGAAGAACAGAGCTGGAAAGCAGGTTAGAGGGGTGAGGAGGGAATGGGGATTTTACAGTATCCTTCCCCTGCCACGCCCACCAAGTCACACCCACAGAACCAGTAGTAAATTTTTTTTTTGAATCCCACCACTGCTATAGAGGCCTTTAGGAAAGCCTTGTCAGCTGTAGAAAAAATGGTATTGGGGCTGCAACTGTCCAAAGGTAAATAGTAGGGAAGCTCCACCTCCTACCCCATCCTAGCTTAATTTTTACCTGTGCACCCTGGAGTGGGCGGGGTCTTAATTAGGGCTTATTTTGGGGGGTAGGGCTTATATTGGGTGCATTTGTAAACATCAAACTAGGGCTTACTTTTGGGGAAGGTTGTATTTTCGGGGAAATATAGTCATCTTCTTTAATGTAAAGAATAATATCCCTTTATTTCTTGACATAGATTGACACACAACGTCCAACTTCCAACATCTCAAAGCACTTTACAATAGAGATTATGGCTAGAAACCAAGACCATGAATTGTAATCCCACCATAGGCACCAAAGCCAACAGGGTTATTTTGAGACAATCACCAGGAGACTGTGAGTTCTACTCCCACTTTTTTACAAGAAAAAATAAAAGAACAAGCTCAGAGAGTATCAAGGATCACCCAGTCCTCCTCCTCCTCCCATTCCTGTTCCCCTCCCACTCCTGCTCATCCTATCCACATCTCCACTCCCTTCTAGCACTGATAATGTGAGCTACTTGGGTCATGAAACATCTACAAGAAAACTCTAAAAGAACACCAACAAGTTGTCTTCTTCTTCTTCTTCTTCTTCTTCTTCTTCTTCTTCTTCTTCTTCTTCTTCTTCTTCTTCTTCTTCTTCTTCTTCTTCTTCTTCTTCTTCTTCTTCTTCTTCTTCTTCTTCTTCTTCTTCTTCTTCTTCTTCTTCTTCATCTTCTTCTTCTTCTTCATCCTTCTTCTCCTTCTCCTCCTCCTCCTCCTCCTCCTCCTCCTCCTCCTCCTCCTCCTCCTCCTCCCCTTCTGTTCTTCCTTCTAGCACTAATGATAATCCCTAATTCAGTAATGAAATGTCTGCTAAGTAACAACCAATCTTAGAAAGCACCATGAATGTCAAAAACCTTTAAGTTAGAGGCAGTCTGCAGCTCGATCACGAAGATAGAAAAGTAGAGTTTTCTACCTTATTGGAGCAGCAAGCAATTTTGACCCTGAAACAGCTCCAGATATTATTATATCAATTAAACTTTTCAACTTCCACCCATGAATGATTCCTATATTGTAAAATGCAACTGATTAATCATTTTCCCTACAATGAAATTTCAGAATCAACTCCTCCTCTTCCTCTTCTTCTTCCTCCTCCTCCTCCTCCTTCCCCACCTTCTTTTTCTAAGGAGAGAACTGCTAAAATTCAGAAGGATCACTCTTTGAAGATTATTTCTGACCTGAGAACATTCAGAGCCTCATAAACAACAGCTGGGTGTAAATCAATGGAATGTGTGTCTTTTTGATTTATAGCAATGAAGTGTTTTGTGTAAATCAACCCAAGATTCTCAAAGAAAGGTGCCAGGAGGCTTTGGGGCAACTGAGATTTATCTTTGAAAAGCTGACTTCAAGCAGGATCAACTTGGCTGAAATATCATCCTCCCACTTTTAATGTTTCTTTTCTTTTTTCTTTTAAATAAAAAAAATAAAGGAAAACAAATGCATTTGGGTTAGGGTATAAAAAGGGCTCTGTGAAGATGTGTTGACAATTTAGAGTGAAATCTTGTCTTAACTGTTGAATTAATTAAGTGCACAGATGCTGGAAAGGAAGAAAGGAAGGGGCTTTTTAGGCGGGGAAATCAGAAAGAGACATCAGAGCAATATAGCAACTGCACTTACACTTATATACCACTTCATAGTGCTTTACAGCCCTCTCTATGCAGTTTACAGAGTCAGCATCTCACCCCAAACATTCTGGGTCCTCATTTTACAGGCCTTGGAAAGACAGAAAGCTGAGTCAACCTTGAGCTAGTCAAGATTGAACTCCAGACAGTGGGCAGAGTTGGCCTGCAGTGCGCCACCATGGCAAAGAAGGGAGGGAGGGAGGGAGGAAGGAAGGAAGGAAGGAAGGATGTTGAGACTCTAGAAAAAGTGCAGAGAAGAGCAACCAGGATGATTAGGGGACTGGAGGCTAAAACATACGATGAACAGTTGCAGGAACTGGGCATGGCTAGTCTAGTGAAGAGAAGGAGCAGAGGAGACAGGAGAGCAGCCTTACAATATTTGAGGGGCTGCCACATAGAGGACGGGGTTAAGCTATTCTCCAAGGCACCTGAAGGCCAGACAAGGAATAATGGATGGAAACTGAACAAGGAGAGATTTAACCTGGAAATAAGGAGAAACTTTCTGAGAACAGAGTGAGAACAATCAACCCATGGAACAGAAGTTGCCCTCGGAATTTGTGGGAAAGCCATCACTTGAGACTTTCAAGAAGAGATTGGACTGCCATTTGTCAGAAATGGTGTAGGATGCCCCACTTGGGTACGGGGTTTGACTAGATGACCTATAAGGTCCCTTCCAACTCTGATTATCTGGGAAGGAAGGAAGGAAGGAAGGAAGGAAGGAAGGAAGGAAGGAAGGAAGAAAGGAAGGAAGGAAGGAAGGAAAATAGCATTTAGACTTATATACCATGGCACCTTACAGCCTTCTCTAAGCAATTTACAGAGTCAGCCTCTTGCCCCCAAAAGTCTGGGACCTCATTTTACCCACCTCGGAAGAATGGAAGGCTGAGTCAATCTTGAGCCGGTCAGGATTGAACTATTGGCAGTTGGCAGAATTAGCTTGCAATACGGCATTCTAACCACCAGTGTGCCACCACTACTCTCTTCCCTAGATATCCTTAGGGAAAGCTCTAACCACAATGGCATGACTCCTTACAATTCCAGATTACTGATCTAGAAATCTCAGATTAATCTTGCAATACTGCATTCTAACCACTGCACCACCACAGCTCTCTATAATACAGGTAGTTTTTTTAACTTACGACCACATCTGAGCCCCAAATTTCTGTGGCTAAATGAGGCATTTGTTAACTGAGTTTTGTGGCATTTCTCAACAGTCTTGCCCAACTTAGTAAGCGAATCATTGCAGTGGTTAAGTTATTCACACGGCTATTAAGTGAATCTGGCCTCCCCATTGACTTTGCTTGTCAGAAGATCGCCAAATGGGATCATATGACCCCCCTCCTGGACACAACAACAGTCATAAGTACCAGCCAGTTGCCAAACATCTAAATTTTGATCATCTGACCCTAGGAACACTTCAACGGTCCTAAGTGTGAAAAAAAGGTTATGCGTTTTTAACTTTGAACAGTCACTAATTGAATTGTTATCAGTCAAAGACTACTTGTAAGTACGACTGTGGTCAGCATTCCAGTTCTTTGGATCTTCCTTAAGCCACCTGCATTATTTCAGGCTTCCAAAAGAAGATCTCCTAGCGCAGTGATCCCCAACCTTTTTATGCCGCTGCCCGGTGCGGCATCAGCTGGGCGCCGTGGGCCCGGTACTGGCGTCAAGCTGGCGCCGCCATCTTTTGATGAAAAGTGCTTCCGGTGACCTCACCGGAAGCACTTTTCATCAAAAAGATGGCGGCGCTCCGATGAGCTTTTCCGGTAGAAATGGCTTTCTACCCGGAAAGCTCATCGAAGCGCATGGCGCCCTATCTTTTTGATGAAAGGTGCTTCCGGTGAGTTTTCTACCCGGAAAAGCTCACCGGAAGCACTTTTTTCATCAAAAAGATGGCGGTGCCCAGCAAACCAGCGGCCGGTAGGACTTGTTCCACGGATCGGTACCGTCCGCTGAACGGTGGTTAGGGACCCTGTCCTAGCGGATCGATCATCTTTTGTTGGGTTTCTGATTCAAGAGGGAGGCGTGGCAATGTAGAACAGTTAATTCGGTGTGCCTTCTAAAGCTTTACATTCTCCTTTTCTTTTTAATTACTAAATGCACCTAAGTTTTGTCCAGAGGTGGGATTCCACCAGTATAACAACCGGTTCGGTGTTCACACGCTCCGTGTGCACTCTTTGCATTCCGAACAGCTATAATACTTACCTTCTAAAGCAGTCCCTGTGAAGAAAATAGCTGAGGCATGGCAAACTGTTCCGCCGTGCGAATCAGCTGTGCTCTTAAAAAAAGGAAGTAAAGGACAGGAAAGAGCAGGGATGGGTGGGCAGGCCCACATACTCATTGCAGTTGATCTTCAGAGCAAGGGGTTCTCCCAAACCAGTCTGAACCAGTTGAATCCCACCCCTGGTTTTGTCCAAGATGTCCAACTGTGGAGTAGTGCTTAAAGGATCACTGGGTATGCGTTGCGTGGCCATATCAACCTGTTTAGAAAAAAAAATCAATAAATATGCAAACAAACAAACAAACAAACAAATAAGCAAAATAATGTGCTGAGCAACTTATTGAGAAACCTGGCTTCATAGAATCATAAAGCAGATGCAATGTTTGAGAAAACCACACAGTTCCCCTTGAATCATGCTACTTTCAAGTGGAAGCCAGGAATATCTAACATACCATATTATGGGTCTGATAAACTTGTTTAAGTTTTGGTTTATTTCCTTCCCCTCTCCATCCTTTTTCTCCTTTCCACCTTCCTTCCTTTCCCCTTCCTCCCATCCCTCCCTCCCATCTTTCCTTCTCTCCTTCCTTCCTTCCTTCCCATTCTCTCCCTCATTTTCTCCTCTCCTCCTTCCTTCCTCCCTTCCCTGAGTTTAACTTCTAACATAGTTGTGAACTTTGAAACGATTTGCTTCATGCAAAAGTGTTCTTACATCTCCTTGGTGTTGCTATTGTTCTGTTGTGTGCCTGGTTGCCATTTCGCATATTGTATTGATATATTGTATAGTTTATTGTTATATGGGATTTTCCTCACCTTCTTTGATTTATTATTTTACTGTACTCTATCCAAAGTCACACTGGTTGTGTTGGGCAACCTCATAAATCTTACTTATGTTTATTTTTATGTTATTTTCTGTTTTGGGGGAAAATTATTGTACACTATAGCAAAAATATTGCAAAGCAACTAACAAATAAATAACTTACAAACTTACCTGCACAGGTATAACTCTGTGTGGAACTTCATAGAATCCCTTATAAAACTCTTTGAGGGCTTATGATATTACTTTGGAATATATTGTATTAAAACATGTTTTTAAAATATTTACAAATATTCTACAAAGCTTTACAATGCCTGAGTAAGACCACACTTGGAAAACCACACCCAGTTCTGGTCACCACAATATAAAAGAGATGTTGAGACTCTGGAAAGAGTGCAGAGAAGAGCAACAACGATGATTGGGGGGCTGCAGACTAAAGCATACAAAGAATGGTAGCATGGGATGCCTAGCCCAATAAAAAGGAGGACTGGGGGTGATATGATAGGACTATTCCAATATTTGAGGGCCTGCCACAAAGGCGATGGGATCAAACTATATTCCATAGCACCAGAAGATAAATAAGAAACAATAGTTTGAAAGTAATCAAGGAGAGAAGCAACCTAGAACTAAGGAGAAATTTCCGAAGAGTGAAAGCCATCAACCAATGGAATAGCTTGTTTTCAGAAGTTGTGGGTGCTCCATCACTGGAGACTTTCAAAAAGATACTGGACAACCATTTGTCTGAAATGGTATAGGGTTCCCTGCTCAAATAGGTCCCTCCCAACGCTATTATTCTATGGTCTATTCTCATCCTCATCTCTATCATCGGTCACCCAAAGTTTGAAACATATGAAGAATGGTTACAGGAATTCAGTACGTCTAATCTAAGGAAAAAAGAAGGACTAGGAGTGACATGATAGCAGCGTTCCAATATTTGAAGGGTTTTTCCTATAAAGAAAAGAGGTTTCAACCTATTTTCCAAAGCACCAGAAGACAAGACAAGAAACAAAAGCAACCAAGGAAAGAAGCAGTCTAGAACTAAGGAGATATTTCCTACCGGGGAGACCCATTAACCAATGGAATAACTTGCTTTCAGAAGTTATAGGTTCTCCATCACTTGAGACTTTCAAAAGGAGATTGGACAACCATTTGTCTGAAATCATGTTGGAGTCTCCTGTTCAACCAGGGGGTTGGACTAGAGGACTTCCAAGGTCCCTTCCAACTCTATTATTTTGTATTCTATTCAGAATTATCTATCTAAATACCATAGAGATAGGTTAGTAAAATGATTGAAGTAAAAATCAATAGAAGTGTATTTTTTTAGAGTGTGGTTGAAGAAAAGGTAGGAAAGGATTATTTTTTTCTGATTACCGAGTTATTTAGCTCCTTTTAATTAATGCTCCAGTGCATTACATCAATCCTCATTGGTTTTGCTCAACCTTTGCATGCTTGGCTACTTTATAAACTACCAGATCTTGTTCTGAAGGGTCATTTCATCCTTTGTTAAAAAGAGCCGCTTTGGGGAAATGTCTTAGACAAAAAAAGACAACTAGTTTGATCAATCTACCACTGCATGTTGAAAGGAAAGATGGGAGAGGCTCAAAGTTTTGTGAGAGAAAAAAAATACCAAAGGAAGCCCTAGACTGAGAGGTCTAGAGGCTAAACCATGTGATGAATGATTGAGGGAACTATTTCATGTTTACATTCTATTTATTAAATGTATTTGCCATCCATCTCATCACAAGGTGGCAACAAGATATGTCCAGTCTAATGAAGAAAAGGACTAGGAGGTATCAAGATAGCAGTTTTCAAGTACTTGAGGTGCTGTTCAGAGTTCGTTATTCTCCAAAGCCCCTGAAGGCAGAACAAGAAGCAATGGATGGAAACTAATCAAGGAGAGAAGCAACCTGGAGATATTTCCTGACTGTGAGAACAATTAATCAATGGAATGGCTTGCCTTCAAAAGTTGTGGGTGCTCTATCACTGGAGGTTTTCACTAATTTATTGTTCCCTTTGTCAGGAAATTTCTCCTTAGTTCTGGGTTGCTTCTCTCCTTGATTAGTTTCTATCCGTTGCTTTCATCCACTGCTTCAAGCAATGGACAGAAACTAATCCTGCCTTTAGGTGCTTTGGAGAATAGCCTAATCAAGGGACTACCAAGTCCTCTCCAACCAACTCTGGCAGGTCAAGACACCTATATATTAACAGAGAGCAAATCCCACTACCTACTAGCACTGATGATGTTACCTAGCTGGGTAATGAAACATCTTCAAACAAACAACCAAGCTAAGAGAGCACCAAGGACTCCCCAATTCAACCCTGAGCTATAAATATTATCTTCTATGGATAGACAAGGGGCATTGTAGATATTGTGTCTGTTAACCATACCCCAGATGACAAGGAGTTGTGATGTAGGACCTATCGGTTAAAATGTTTCAAGTACCCTATCATTTTGTTCTGTCCTCACTACACATTAGTCTGTATGCAGTTCAACATGCAGCTAAACCCACCTGTCCTCCAATAAAACAAACTGTGTGCGTAGATCTGAATGCTTTATTGAAAGAACAGGATATGGTGAAACTGGGGAAAATAGGAATACATACAATGAGAACCAAATACAAGACAGACACTATTAAATTACTACTGAACATAACAATTACAAGCAATTTAAATCTCACCAGTGATGCTGTGTGTGGGATGTGGGTTTTTCCTTGGTTGACCATGTGCCACAGATTAAGATGGATTTTTCTTTGTACTTCTGCCTTCTCCAAATGCCAAAGGAAATGGAGTCTGGCTTCCCAGTGTGCACTTATTTTGAGAGTGTGGGCTGATGAGTAATGGGGTAGGGTCAGCTTCAAACAATATACTTAATATTTGTCCCTCTGGCCACTAGATGGGGCTAGAGAGCAACAACAGTGTATAAAGAGGATAGGTTATGGCATATTTATCCCTCAGGCCACTAGATGGGGCTAGAAAGCAACAACAGTATATAAAAGTTATATGCTGAGGTATGACAACCCAGGAACTCAATCAATTAGTATTTAAAGCCAGTTGCTTTCCTTGTCACTGGCCTAATGAAAGAGCAGTTAATTATTGCAATCTGAAATATAACATTCACAGCCAGCATTTAAAACTATTTTTCCTTAATAACTCACACAATGGCTCCACCGGGATTTGGTTACAGTCCACTCAAGATTGCTGACGGTCTATCAGGATCTATTCTAACTTTATCCAGGGATATATTCTGCTTATAAATCTTGCTGCTTCTCTGGATTTGACAGTTGCATGGCTGCCTTATAATCCCTTTGGTCACGGCCCTCGTGGAGAATTGACTATACAAACCACAGCATCCTCCCTTTGCATTAGTCTTTTAATCGTACAATGGGAGGCCCACACAACAACAA